>NW_019729899.1:983165-1053379 GCF_002891405.2 Cryptotermes secundus | reverse complement strand
CTTCTAAATCATATTTGTGAGTACGTGGAAATTATATAGAAATGTACAATGTCTCTTGTCATAGAACAGGAGCAAAACGAAGAAAAATCCAGTTTGGTCGTCCGGGGATAAGTTGGACAGTCCTGAAACAACGACAGTATGTACTATGTACATATTCTACAGCAGCGGTTCCCAAACTTTTCTGGAGCCATCTTCGAAAGAAAATCGTGCACGACATTTTCCTGTACAGTAATCATCACAGACTGAGATAGGGGGAGGTATTCTTTTGTATTGTTACGGCTGAGTATACAATCGTTACTTTGTTGACCGGTTCCACGGCTCTGCGCTTCAAGACGACCGGTGCGCTGCTAGCCGCGAGATACATACGAATTTTCCGATGACTCAGCATGCCTGATGGCCAACAGTGTTTGGAATGAAGGAATTTAATTAACTTGTAGACCGCTTGGCGGCATTATGTTTCACGGCGAACAGGGCGGTTCATGCGTGGGAGTTTGTTTATGATTTATCACTTCCCAACAAATTTTATCTTAGATTTTGCATTATGTCCCCTAAAGAAAATAGTATTATCTTTCCCTGTTAACCATAGAAATTCAGTGTTTGAAAACGTCTGTTGTTACTTCCTCCGTGGAAGGATGGGTCTGCGTGTTTGAAGCCAGATGACTCTTCCTCGGTTGATCCGTCGATATAACTGAACTACACACTGAAGAATTTCATCGGTTGAAAATTCCCCATAATTTTCACAACCACCATTTTCAATGCGAGCCGGAATAGCTGAGACAGTATAGCGAAGAGCTACGGCCAGGACGGACGAGGTTTGATTCTCAGCAGGGGCAAGAAATTTTACTCTATTTCACAACGTCCAGACCGGGCCAAACATTGCCCCTTAACCACTGGGTACAGGAGGCTTTTTCCCCATGTGTAAAGAGGCCGTGGTGTGAAACTGAACACACAGTCAGTCTTACTACTCAGCCAAAGACACACATGGATGTCTACCTTTTTTTTATTATTGCTAGTGGGGTGGGACTAAGTCCCTTGTACTGCGGCTACTTCCGGCCTATTGTATCAGCCCCAGATGATAGGTGAGGGTGATTGTGGAGCAATTGGTGGAATGAAGATTGGCAGGGGAAACTGAAGTACGCGTAGAAAAACTGCCCCAGCGCCACTTTGTCCACCACAATAACCACTATCAATGTTTCGCGCACCATTTTGGTACGCGCCACCTAGTTTGGCAACCAGTTGGCTAGTCTCTAGTCTTATCTTTATCTCTCTACTCATGACTAACTCTGAGCATATCATTGCTAACTTGCAGCACTCAGAGGTTATCAGAGCCAGGTTCGGTCTCAGCATCAAGGCGCACAAACCGCTCCGTCAGTCAGCTGGATGGGTGCGTTCAGGCTTCAAATTCCATACCTCAAAGACAACCGTTATTCAGCAGACAAAACATCTTCCAGCGACCCGTAGCTTTGCTATGCGTGTACGTGTTACTTAAGTGCAGACGCTGTCGAAAAGTTTCGTACTGTTGCCATGCTTGCAATTGTTGAGGTACAAACAGTATTTGATAGCGGAGTCGGTATAGCGACTAGCTACGGGCTGGACGACCGAGGGTTTATAGAGTTTGAGTCCCGGTGTGGACAAAAATGTTCTCTTGTCCACGTCACCCAGACCGGCTCTGAGGTCCATCCAACCTCCTATCCATTGGGTACCGGGGTAAAGCGGCCGGTGGGTGAAGCTGACCACTCACCTCCAGCTAGTGCCGAGGTAAAAAATGGTGGACCTATACATCCACTCCCCCATACGCCTTCATGGCGTAGTGCTTAATTAGTTAAGCACAGGGACAACTTTACCTCTTTACTTTTACAAACAATATTTGATAAACTATGTGTGTGAGCTATCACAAAGAAAATGTGCTTATGACCGCCATGTTGTTATTTTAAATCATACAAAAAGGTGTCTCATTAAAAGTTACATAATTCTCGAAGATCTCTTAAACAAACTCCGTGATTTCAGTCCTTAAGCGAACTATACCGACCGAGCGCCCACCGCTTGTCGGCGTAGTGCCAATTTTTGCGGATAGCGGGTATCGCGTGGTCAGCGCAACGGATCCCCACGGCCGTTAATTTCGGTTTTCTAGACCGGAGCCGCTACTTTTCCATTCAAGTAGCTCTTCAATTATCCTCACGAGCCTGAGTGGACCCAGTTCCAGACCCACTACTTCTCAGAAAAATTTTGATAGCGCCGGGAATCGAACCCGGGACCTGTGGATCTCTAGCCAAGATGTGGTGTCTTGCTTGGCTTATCCTTCAGTTCTGAAGATGGAGGCGACATGTTCCTTAATGTCGCTTGACTTTCAACGGACTACACCGCGTTATATCCCAGAAGATAAAACTCTTAATGTTAATAACCACTGCTGCAAGAACCTCCAATCATGTATAGTGGTAAGACATGCAGATTTGTAGCCGAGAGGTACATAACTTCGAATCCCGCCTGGGTTACCGGCTACCCTGACTGACGATTTCCGCAATTTCCAATTCTCTCCACGCGAATGATGGATTAGTACCTTGAAATAGGCCACGACAGATTTTTCCGAATCCTTCGGCAGTGATTGCTTAAGATCATCTGTGCATCCCATTAGACATTCTAGTTGTAACAGCGTCGTTAAATAACAAAAGAGAATATTACCTTTATTCCCCCATAGTCCTGCAAGTATTGGTCACTTCATGCATGAAGGTACCCAGGTCTTGCCCAGTGTTACCGTCTCTTTTATGTGGGTGTGAAACTTGGTTACACCAAATGTGGAAGACTGGAGGCGCTCGAGAACAAAGCGGTAAGGAGAATATTTGTGTATGAGAGAATACATAAATAGAAGCACTGAGAAAAATACATATCAATGAGCTTCAGGTTTGTACTTTCAATTTGTGTTCTTTATGTTATTAAATTGCAAGAATTCGGTCGGCTGAATATGCAGCTTACATGAAGGAAACAAGAAATGCTAACGTATTTTTGGTTACAATAACCCAGCCCCAAGGGAAGGGATCATAATGGAGAAGTACGAATAAATGAGAGAATAATATTAAAGGCGATCTTGAATAAATATGTTTTGAGGATAAGCAAATTCAGTTGCCTCAGATTATAGGATTTTATGACAAATACGATGAAATTTAAGCTACTGCTTTCTGTATTCGCAACGCAATTCACCTGCCCTGAAGATGGAGACGATACGTTCCTTCGAAACGTTGGCTGAAACAAAGAATACACGGCGCCAGATCCCAGGAGACGACTTTCTTCATAGTCATCGCCGTGAAAACCTCAAAACTTACATAAATATATTTATAGTTTGTAAGTTTTGAGGTTTTCACGGCGATGACTATGAAGAAAGTCGTCTTCTGGGTTTTGGCGCCGTGTATTCTTCGTTTTGGCTGACGTTTCGGAGGAACGTATCGCCTCCATCTTCAGAGCAGGTGAATGGCTTGTGAATGCAGAAAGCAGTAGCTGTAATTATTAGGAAGTGAAATGAGCTGCTTGTTTGTTTCTGTTTGTTTCTGTCTCAGTTCATGTAAGGCCGTTGTCTCGACTGTAGCTACTGGTAGGTTCCATGCCCAGGATGGAAGGAGGATTGTGAATGGTGGGTCTAGAAGGAACAGGAAGTGGCCTGTTCTAGAGAGTATAACAATACTGCTTCATGGAGAAACCGAGTAAAACTGCGGAAGTATTTCAGTGAGGATATTTTGGGACTGGGTCAGAATTTATTGATGACGTAAATAAGAATACATTTATAACAGATGTAATATCATATTTGCGGGCCTTACACCTTGTATCACTCTTCTCCTAAGAACGGTACAGCTGATGACTGTCGAGTCTTAGCACCGTGTGAGCAGTTCTACATAGGGGTGGTTTCTATTCGATATAAAGAGGAGCTAAGGGTAGAAAGTAAATGTATTTTATACACCGACTGCCACCTTCCCAAGGAGTATCACCCCAGCTGCAGAAGTCGCGTGGCTGTAAGAAGCCGCCTGAAATGCTTGTGCAGATCTTTCTGAAGGCAGATGGAGCATCCAGTTACACTGCATCTGCATCCATACAAATTCTGCTACACTCCCTGATTTAACCGCATTAATACCACGGGGTTTGAATTGATAATTAGATTTACTGAACTCTTACAACTCATAACTACAAATAATTGTAACAATTTCACTAACTAACACACTCTAGAGATCGCCACTGCAAACACTAAGTCTTTTACTTCTTCATTAGTTGTTGCTTGGTAGCGGCTTCTAACAATGCAACTCATGACTCTCAACCACTGACTCTGACCTGCGACTGACTGTCGATTCTCTCGTTTGTCGGTCAGTCAAGAGTTGCTTTACGACTGACGGTTTACAGCCAATCAGTTCGTCTTGGTGACAAGCCCTTTGAGACCGCAACATAGACCGCGGCGGCCCGGGTTCGATCCCGAGTCTACTCAAGTGGGATTTGTGGTGGACAAAGTGGAGCTGAGGCAGGTATTCTCCGAGTACTTCGGTTTCCCCTGCCACTCTTCATTCCACCAATTGCTCCACAATCACCCTCACCTATCATCTGGGGCTGGTACAATAGGCCAGAAGTGGCCGCAGTACAAGGGACTTAGTCCCACCCCACTAACAATAAAAAATAAATAATACCCAGTCCCTTGAGGATCATGACCAGAGATTTTTTGCAACTGAATCCTTGCAGTCATAGTCCGTATGTAACGTCCTGTCCTCAGAGGATGGGTTTGTGTCTTATGAATATGCATTGCCGTGTCAAGTGTACGTATCACACATATAGCGTGTTAGTGAAAATTTTGCTTTTGCACTATACAGAAGTCCTGTCAGTCCAAGATTTGCATAGCAGATCATGCCTATTGTAGACAGCTTAGGTTGGATCCACACGAGCGCATGAAGTACGTCCGTTGCAACGTACTTTATGACGGACGTTGCTGAGGACACCACACAGTTGCAGAATGCGGTGCGTACTTTTGTCTACAATGGAGCCCGAAGAAAACGTAGCATTCGCCTCTCTTTGTTTATTTCTACAACGGACGTATTTTGTACGCTCGTGTGGCCCCAGCTTTAGTCACCCCTGCTTTTAACGTAGATCTCACACACCCCATTTCTTGATTCAGCGTCTCGCTTGAAAAGCCGGTAGTTACTGAGCTAATTACGAAATTCAGCGCTTTTACAGAAACCGAATGTTGATTACCGTTTCCACAAAAGCCAAAATTTCATTAAATATCCACGCGTGATATTACAATTAAAGCACACGGACCGGTGTTCTCTCTCTCCATAAGAGGCTTTCTTCGTGGATTATAATTCTGTCTACCTATGACCCTACAGCCCTTTGTTGCACCTTGGCCACTTTATCAGTTTCTTAATCCTATACACAGGCGGTAGGACTCGAACGGAGGATCAGCCCGTCGCAAGGCCGCTACCTATACAGGACAACACAAACACAGAATAAACACACATAGGCATCCACGCCTTAAGTATGACTTGAACCCACGATCCCACATTTCGAGCGGGCGAAGACATTTCGGGTCTTAGACCGCGCGGACGGCCACTGTGATGGGTGGATTATAATTCAGCGCGCATAAATGTAATGCTTGTCTGATGTTTGGCGATCTAATAATATTCGTATTCAGATCCGAAGGGCATAAACTTACGTCTATCCTGGTCACGGCATAACCAAACTGCATATAGGCCTTGTGGGACCACCATCACTCCAGGAATAATCGTTATTAAGTTGATCGTGAGTGTTATTATGCGGTCACCGCAAAATTAGCAAACAAAAATAGGTACTAGAAGAATCATCGGAGCAGAAATCATCCCTTGCGCCCCAATATTCTTTTATATGTAGTACTTTTGATTGACTATGTCGAGGGCTGGGCAAGGGGAAGTATGGCGTCTGTCTAGCTCGAGGGAAAGGGACGATCTGGACATTTACGTCACTTCCTGCTTAAGTTGCTTGATGCCCGGACGTCAAGACAATAATTTCGTTCAGTCTCTTCAGTCATTTCAGTCAATCCTCCCTCGACCCGTGAAACTACAAGACATTGACTCCTTCTCAGGATGGACGGAAATAGACTTGTCAAGGTTCCTTTATTGTATTGGATGGGTCCGGGTTCCAGACATCATGGCCACAGGATGTAATTTTAATGACTCTCAAAAGGACGTAGAGACTACTCACTTGACTGCTGCTAAATTTAAATTATTTGTTTTTAACTTTGAGTTGGTTCACTGTTAGGCGACGTTTGGACGAAGCATGTCTATGAAATAGACGCAAAAAGAGAACACTTAAGCGATTTCATGATGTTTAGTATTGGGAGAGTCAACATTAAATGCCGTAGGGCAAACTTCATTTCCATTCGTATCGACCCAGTACCGCTCCGTTAAAATCGAATCTTATCATACACTGTAGTACACACAACACATGTCTCCTATATCCTAGTGTTCATTCCGAACACTTTTCAATATGTAAGATTTGAGGCTTTCACGGCGGTGACTATGAAGAAAGCAGCCTTCTGGGATTTGGCACAGTGTATATGTGGTGTTAACCGACGTTTCGGAGAACCGACCGGTTCTCACGGTCTCTTCGCTTGCAGATTTCTTATATTTTTCCTTCTACCCTGAAGATGGAGGCGATACGTTCCTCCGAAACGTCGGTTAACACCACATATACACGGTGCCAAATCCCAGAAGACTGCTTTCTTCACAGTTTTCAATATGTTTCATATTAATGAAATAACGTTATGAGGTGCTCACAGCGGTTCTTACGAAAAGTTCTGTCTTCTGCCCTGTAGTCCGGTGAAAGTCAATCGAATTTTCGGAGAAACCTGTCGCCTCCATTTTCAGGATTGAGGAATAAGCTTCATGCTGGTTCCTTTCTTGGCTTCAACCCTGACTATGGGTCGATATGTAGCTGCGTTGAGATCGGTTAACTTCTGCCAGACTACACGGCATTGTGTCACAAAAGAACTTGTCCTAACAAAATGTTTCACAGCAAATAAGTTATGTCTGAGGCAGCGTAGCATCCGCGGGGTTCGTTATATCCTTAGGCACAAATATATATATATATATATATATCAACACCAATGTTGTGTGCAAGTATAAATAAATGAAATATGAGGATTCCATTACACTTTTGTTTTCTGTGCAGATTTGTCGGTTGGTGCTTTCGTTCATTAAAAGGGAAAATGAAATGAACGCCTTACGCCGGTATAACTGTCCTTATGTGACCTGGCACTTTACTACAGCCAACATGTAAGCTTCGCTTAGTGGGGGGTGGAGTCCAGTTGGGTCCACTCGGCACGGCGGCCACTGATTAGCCCATTGTACCTGCTCTGGGTGATTAGGAAGTTGGAGACTTTGGCGGAATGAGAATTGGCAAGGGAAACCGAAGTACTCGGAGAAAACTTTCTCCAGCGCTTCTATGTCCACCACAAATCTCACTTGACCAGACCCGGGATCCAACCCGGGCCGCCGCGATGGAAAACCAGCGACTAACCGCTTGAGCCATGGCGCGGCCTCAGTGTGGGGTAACTTGAGTTGAGATGTATAGTACCCGATATTCTGGTAGACAAGTGCACTAATGAGACTTGCCTTGGTTTACTATAGCAAATGGAGGACCGGTAGATGTCAGAAGGGTCAGAAGACATGCATGACTTTCATAAAAATACAACCCACCTTTAAAAACAAAACAAACAATAGAATAAAAGTCATCATATCAAGTCTTTCACTTTGTGAGACAAATACATAAATAAGTACAATATTTATGCGCATGTATTCTTTCATCGACCATGTCAGTTGCTCAAACAATATGGCATCGAGCTCTCTCACTATTAACAAATAATGAATTGGAAAGGATGTGGAAGGAAGCTGTCGTTAGTTATTTCAAGGCATTATCTATTTTTCTTAATCCGATAAGTGGAGTCCAGTTGGGTCCACTCGGCACGGCGGCCACTGATTGGCCTCTTGTACCTGCCCCGGGTGATTATGATGATGGAGAATTTGGTGGAATGAAGATTGGCAGGAGAAACCGAAGTACTCGGAGAAAACCCGCCCCAGCGCCACTTGACCAGACCCGGGATCCAAACTCGGGCCGCCGCGGTAGGAAACCAGCGACTAACCGCTTGAGCTATGGCGCGGACCAAGACATTACCTATGTTTTCGCTTCAAGGAATTGAGGAAATCTACGAAAACCTTAATGTCCCGCCCGAGATTCAAACCGGGAACCTCCCTAACAAAATCAAAAACATTATCTTCTTCACGGTCTCGTTCGGTCATCGTGCGCGCTGTTCGTCCTGCTTTAGAGCACAGTGAATCAAGACGCTTCCTACGGACTAGACATGTGATGCGAATGAGGACTGTTGGCTAGGGACAGTAAGGAAGGGGACATGCAAAGCAGATACACGCGAAATAAGCCTTCAGATGGTCTCCCTCGCCCTGATGGATGACTAATGTAGAGAACAACCAGACATGTGTCATCGTAATTATGAGAGAATCGAGGGGAAGCCACCCCTTCTTACACGATGCGCATGGAAACCCAAGTTCTTCCTTAATTTACTTCACTCCCCCTTCCACTCCGAACCAGATTATTGTATCAGCAAAACCTAAAATTCGATATGAACAAATGAATGTGATGGCTGCCATTACTGTACGAGTAATTCTGAACTTAGTGGAAGCGATGTATTTTTATTGCTAGTGGGGTGGGACTAAGTCCCTTGTACTGCGGCCGCTTCTGGCCTATTGTACCAGCCCCAGATGATAGGTGAGGGTGATTATGGAGCAATTGGTGGAATGAAGATTGGCAGGGGGAAACCGAAGTACTCGGAGAAAACCTGCCCCAGCGCCAATTTGTCCACCACAAATCCCACTTGACCAGACCCGGGATCCTATCTCTCTAGGATCCATTTTAATATTGTCCACCCACCTACGCCTTAGTCTTCCCACTGGTCTCTTTCCTTCTGGATTTCCCACCAATATTCTATACGCATTCCTCTTCTCCCTCATTCGTGCTACACGTCCTGCCTACCTCATCCTTCTTGACTTGATAATTCTAATTATACTTGGAGAAGAGTACAAGTTATGAAGCTCCTCATTATGCATTTTCTCCAACCTCTTGTCACTTCATCTCTCTTCGGTCCAAATATTCTCCTCAACACCCTGTTCTCAAACACCCTCGGCCTATGTTCCTCCCTTAATGTCAGAGACCAAGTTTCACACCCATACAGAACCACAGGCAATAAACACTACAAAGAAAATATTCGAGATATTATAGGGATCAGTAAGAAGGCTGATCTGGAAGCAAAGTCACAGAAAATAAGTATATACTGATGTCTCGTCAAAATAATGTAGGGCAATGTCATTACGAAAATACAGCAAATTCTTCGAAGACGTGGCAAAGTTCGGGATTTTGGGGGACAACAGGAACGGATGTCGGATATGAGATTCTGACGTGGGTGACTATGAAGAGTACGGTCTTCTGGGTTGGAACCCTGTGTAGCCTGACGTTTCGGAGGAGCATGTCGCGTCAATTTTCAGGGTCGGAGAGTAAGTAAAGTACGATGTAAGCAGAGTTCTGCTGATTTCTTGCTTGGCTTACTGTCCGACCCCGAAGAAAGAGGTGACATGTTTCTCCGAAACGTCAGGATTGTTTCGAACTGCATGGTGTTAAAACCCAGAAGACCGTACTGTTAACAGTAATAAATACCACGAAGAAATTACGAACTGATTACATTTTGGAAATTCTTGCTACTAATCAATCCAAAATCCTTTGTCCACTGTCAAGAAGGACCCTGCCCCGTGAAATAAGTTGGATGACATCCGTACATTAGTTCTCTATTTCCAAAGTCCACTGAAGCACGAGGTTAATGTTAATGGCATTGAAATGTTAGATTCTTATCTGTAGGTGAGCACACTGCAAGGGAAAAGGGTAGTCTTTGTTCTGGTAACCAAAAGATTTGCGTTGATGTCGTTATGTAGACATTACTGACTGCTAAAGATAGGATCTCTTTCAATGTCTCACGAGCACGAATGTTTCAGTCAGTACGGAAGCCACTTCGTGCAAAGCTTACAGTAGCCCATGCAGCAATATTTCCACGATGTAAATTAAAACGTTCCTGCGCTTATATTTATCCACTTTCTTGTATCTGTTCAGACTATGGCCGAAATTAACTCAGTAAACGCATGCTTTCCGACTGGGGCGCTGCGATGTGCAGACTTTTTCTCTTAGTGGGGGTGGAGTCCAGCTGGGTCCACTCGGCACAGCGGCCAATGATTGGCCTATTGTAGGCTGTCCCGGGTGATTATGATGATGGAGAATTTGGTGGAATGAAGATTGGCAGGGGAAACCGAAGTACTCGGAGAAAACCCGCCACAGCGCCACTTTGTCCACCACAAATCCCACTTGACCAGACATGGGATCGAACCCGGGCCGCCGAAGTGGGAAGCCAGCGACTAACCGCTTGAGCTATAGCGCGGCCTATGCGCAGACTTGCTTTGGGGCTACTGTTTCGCAAACTGTATATCGCGACCCACTCTACTTCAGACAGCGGCTGTCCTGAGTCCCTTCAGGAAATATCAGGATAAGGCCTCTGCTAGGCTACGGTCACTTTCTTCCAAATAGTTTCCAATCTCATTCAATCAACTTACCATTCCAAACAATACAGTCTAAATACTGACACATTTGTAATATAAACAACAATTATATCTGGCTTTCCTGTCATCCTCTTCCACTTACCTTCTATTTTTATTTTGAATTTAATTTATCTTAGCTCACTTTCCTTATTTTGAAAAAATAAAACTAGGCTTATGAAATCGCTATGCTGTCTATGTGTCTGTGTATCAACTTCTGAATATCTTAAACAGTATTCACGAAACATGGACACTTAGGGCAGTAGATCAGAAACATCTGGAAAGTTTCGAAATGTGGTGTTGGAGAAGGATGGAGAAGATCAGTTGGACCGATTATGTGAGAAATGAAGAAGTGTTAATTAGAGTCAGTGAACAGAGGAATATCGTACACGAAATAAGAAAACGGAAGGCTAATTGGATTGGTCATGTTCTACGCAGAAACTGCCTTCTAAAAGAAGTTATTGAAGGAAAGATAGAGGGGCGGATAGAAGTGACAAGACGAGGAAGAAGACGTAAGAAGATGCTGGATGACCTTGGGGACAGAAGAGGGCACTGTCATTTGAAGGAGAAAGCTTTAGATCGCATTAAGTGGAGGCATTGTTTTGGAAGAGACTGTGGACCTGTCGTCTGACAGATTACTGATGATGATGGTGATTCACGAAACTTGGTATGTATATCATGTCACTTGAGCCCATCTCAACGGCGCACTTCATAAATCCCTCTCATCAGTCTGTGTGTCTACACGTGTATGCCCATAACGTCGCTAGGCAACGGCTAGACAAAAACATTACGGCGACAACGAATACATGTGCAGCAATAGAAGAATTGTTGGACGCGTCGTTTTCTATGCGGTCCATGCTGTATCAAAGGCAAGTAGGCGATAAGTTCTTCCCAGAACTTCTTGTTGGCTGTTAAATTTTCTTGGAATCGCTGATTGATAATTTATAATTTGGCTCTGAGGAAACGTTTTTATACGTGGGAAGTATTCTTAAATATGAGATTTGCAATCCCGCATCCTCATGTAATGAACCACTCAACAGACGGTTTATTTATGGGGCGAAGTGCGCTCAATCAAGGGAAACAATTAACAGACAGCTACTGGATAACACAATGTGGGCCCTGTGTGCCGGACAATTGGGGTAGGTTAAGAGTGTGAAAAGTGAAGTCAACTTAGGTTACGAAAGGTTAGTTTGATGTACGAACTTCTGATAGAACCGGATGTGCTGGTCAGTAGGTCACACAGATAACGCCCTCTGGAACCCTGGGGTGATTTGCTGTGCAAAGAAAAGACTATCAACTTCAATTGACGTCTGTCTTTATTCACACTTGCCAGAAAGTTGCTCTAAGTAAATTCATGTCCTGTGGCTGAACAGAGGTGTAGGCCGGGAAGTTTGGGCCTGGCGGTAACAACTGAACCTGAGGCCGCGCCATAGCTCAAGCGGTTATTCGCTGGCTTCCCATCGCGGCGGCCCGGGTTCGATCCCGGGTCTGGTCAAGTGGGATTTGTGGTGGACAAAGTGGCGCTGGGGCGGGTTTTCTCCGAGTACTTCGGTTTCTCCTGCCAATCTTCATTCCACCAAATTCTCCATCATCATAATCACCCAGGGCAGGCTACAATAGGCCAATCAGTGGACGCCGTGCCGAGTGGACCCAGCTGGACTCTACACCCCACTCAGCGAATTAAAAAAAAAACAATTGAACCTTGTGCTCAGCAGATACCCTGTTCGAATCTTGGCCAGAGAACCGGCTATCTTGACTACGGTTTTCATAATTTTCCTCAGTCCCCCTAGGCGAATGCCGGGAGAGCTTTTTTGAAATAAGCTACGAACGTTTCCATCCAGGTTCCTTCCGATACATCGTGAATTGTTCATTCTACCCTTCGGCGCCATAGAATAAAGGTAAAATTGTCCCCTGCGCTTATCTAATTAAGCACTACGCCATGAAGGCTTATGGGGGACTGGATGTATAGTTCCGCTAGCTGGAGGTGAGTGATCAGCTTCACGCCCCGGCCGCTTTACCGCCGGGGAAGGAGCCCCCGGTACCCACTGGATAGGAGGCTTGGTGGGCCCCATAGCCGGTCTGGACGACGTGGAAAAGAGAAAATTCTTTAACCTACCGGGACCCGAAATCCGACCCCTCGGTCGCCCAGGCCGTAGCCAGTCGCTATACCGACTGCGATAACCCGGCTCCTGCCATAAATACACAAATAAAAACGCGAAAACGTATGATGGACACACTAGATGGATATGGAGTGATCAGCTTCACGTTCCTGTTGTTTTGGCCCCGAGGAAGAAAAATCCATACGCACCAGAGAGGAGTGACATTGGATTCCTGAAGGGTTTCTAAACCTCTACAGACGTATGAACCCGGTCGTTCAGCGTGTAGCAAGGCTTTCTATTTGTGTCCCACAATCAATGATTGGTCTGTAACGAGATTGTAATGATTCATTCGCTAATGCGTTTCAGCTGTTTCTGTGGTGAATTTCAGTAGTCAGAGAGGAGTTGCAGAGTAACGAGGACTGCATACAGATAATGGGGAAGTACCGCAAAGACAGAAGTACTTGTAGTATCGTACTGCAATGTGCAACAGTGCACGTGGGCAGAGTAACGAGGGCTGCATACAGACAATGGGGAAGTACCGCAAGGACAGAAGTACTTGTAGTATCGTACTGCAACGTGCAACAGTGCACGTCGTCAGGACCGGAGCTGGGGTCCACCCAACCTCCTATCCAGTGGGTACCGGGGGTAAAACAGCAGGGACGTGAAGCTGACCACTTACTTCCAACTAGTGCCGAGGTCACGAAAATATGGTTCTATACACCCACTCCCCAATACACCTTCATGGCTTAGTGCTTAATTAGTTAGGCACAGGGACAGCTTTACCTTTACCTCAAAATTACACATGGACTTCATGCTCGTACGGGAATAGCAAGCATAAACGTGAGTGTCTTTCGTTGGTACGACATGAACACCAAAGTCGTGCTGGACTGCTGCCTACTGTTCACACGCTATTAGGCCTGGAATGTGTCATGTATTCACCTGAGCGTCTAATTCGATCTGCATGCAGATACGTCAGGTAAGAAAGATAAACACAGAGTTGTCCCTGTGCGCCAGGCTATGAATATGTAGACCAAGGCCTGGACCTATCACCAAGCTATGTTGGCGTAGGGAATAGAGGAGGTGTAGCTTTATGCGTCTCACCTCAGCACTCCACGCCCCAACCGCCTTAACTCCGACGGGAAGAGACACAGGTATACATTGAACAATAGGCAGCATGTGTCCAAACAGAATTAGACGCCGTGGGAATGGAACCCAGGTCCTCTAACCGTAGCTTAGTCATTGGGCCTATACAGCCTGAACTCCCTAGGTTTCCAGACCAGGGCGCTGCCTACATCCGGAAAATTTTTTGGTCGTACTTTTTACTAGACCTAACTAACCAGGGTCAATTTAGACTCATTAAATAACAATTATGAAACATTTTAGGGGCAGGTATTGTACACAAGCATTTAAATGGGAGATGTTACAGCCCTCCAGAGAGGAAGTGCAATAATATGTCAGGGGAAGGGCTCTTAATTGTGTTCGGAAATACCTCCCGAGATTACGGAAGTAAATTCTGACAGATGGGACACAAAAAGGACATTACTGTGTCCTGTGGTTGTGTCGCGTGATTACAGTCGGTCGACACACACAGGTCTTCCGGGCTTCGGACGGCTCACGAGAGAGATCGTTGCTACCCAGTAGAAGTGTACCAGCGCTCACTGTCACTAAGTGGACCCCACACATTCGGTGACAACTGCTTCATACTACAGCAAACTACAACTTGTAATTCTGTAGACACAAAGAATACAACTCCACATCTGAAACTGTAAATTATTTTTCTTCTGCTACTGTCACTAACTGTAGCTACGTCTCTACAGTCTTTGTTAGGCCTTGACAAGGGAAGTCTCGAATATGGGACAGTAAAATATAGTCGCGAGTCCTAAGGAACTCGGACCCAAGAAAGACTGCTTTGGCAGGAGCCAGCAGCATCTCGACACCAAGACTAACTGACTGACTGATCGTCAGTCGCAATGTGACTTTGACTTTTTAGTCAGCTGGCGCCTATAAAACAAGGTTCTCCATACCACTGAAATTTTTCCAAGGTTCACAACGGTTCGCAATTTACACATGACTTTCAAAATCCCTTACGTATACGATTATATAACAAAACTGTGCAGGTGACAAGCAGAAGTCATACAAAATCATGAGAAAGAACATGTTCGTGGTACAGGACAAGCTGAAGCCTAACATAAAATATAAGAGGCTTAAACTTGGCGGTGGTATATAGTACAAAAACAAGAATTTTCAGTAACACGCTATAAGTGCGATACGCACACTTGACAAGGTCAAGCATATTCGTAAGAAACAACCCCACCTTCTAGTCAGAGAGGATGTTACATAAGGACTATTATCGCAAGGGCTCAGTTAAAAAAATCTCTGGTCGGTAGTCTCAAAGGAGCTTGAAGCCAGCACGAACTGATCGACGGTAAACCGCCGGTCGTAAAATAACTCTGACTTTGACTTAGTCAGCTGATAGTTTCGGACGGGAATCTGTGAAGAGAGAATTTGAGCCAGAGGCAGATGAATACCCACTGTTGGAGCCGTTACCAGGAAACGTCTAGTAACAGACTGAGAACACCGGACTGTGTGCTCTAGTGAACTGTAAAATGTGGAAACAGCGATAGTGTTAGAGTTGTTTGTATAGTAGTTACAACCTGTAAGTGGTCAATCTATTCAGCAATCCAAACCCCATTACATTAACACATATACGTGACAATACTCGTACGTAGCGTGCAAGAGGCAGATGAGAAATGCACGCAGAATTTTAACAGGAAACATGAAGGAAAGTGACCACTTCGGACAATATTATTAAAATAGATTTAAAGAAAATGGAGCTAAGGTATGGACTACAATCAATAGTCGAGATCTTATGCACACAGTTAATATTTTTACCGTTTATATTGTGTTTCTATATTCATTACAAATATTCTCGCTTTGGGATAAGTTAATATACTAACGAAATATTCTCAACCTAATACGTTAAACTTACATACCGTCATATGTTGGGATGACTGTCAGCCATAATTTGTTACTAAAGTTTAAGGACGTGGCAGTAGCGCACGTGTGTGTGTGTGGTGGCGGAGGGTAGGAGTCTGACAGTTCCCATGGCTAGTGGTGTGCCTACTTTAAGGTATATCCCAGAATTATTCTGGAGGAACTGAGGAAAAGCCGCGAAATTCCTCCGTCAGGATTGCAAGCCTCCCGGTCAAGAATCGAATTCGGAGCCTTCAAAAGCGGGTTGCGAAGCACTCGACCACGACTCTCGGTCCGCATTAAGTTCGTACGTGTATCGACTGTAAAAATAGGTAAAGTTGTCCCTGAGCTTAACTAATTAGACACTACGCCATGAAGGCGTATGGCGGATTGGATGTATAGATCCACATTTTCTTGACCTCGGCACTAGTTGGAGGTGAGTGGTCAGCTTCACGCCCCTGCTGCTTTATCCCCGGTAACCTTTGGATAGGAGGATGGATGCACCCCAGAATCGGTCTGGACGACGTGAAGATGATACTGAGCCTTCTTTGAATCATTAGGTACTTCAACTAAGAAATTACAAAAAAAAAAAAAATCCAATGGTTTTAAGTAACTCGAAGGTTCACCGCCGTGCTTACTGTAGCTCGCCATTAAATCTTGTCCTAGCCAGTTGACTTGAGGCTGCATCTTCACAAGAGCCATTTTAATATCCTCTCATCGGTTCCTACATCTACCAAATAATCTCTTCCCTTTGGGAATCCTCACCAAAACTCTATAAGAATCTCCCACTTATCCATGCGCGCAAATTGTCCTGTCACCTCGTTCTCCATAACTTCATCACTAAAACAATTTCAGCGAAAGAATACACGTTCTCAGTAAAGAATGTACAGTCAGGACGTATCAGATGGGAGTAACATCGAGAGCTGTTTCTCCAGACCTGCGAGCGAGTGGCTGCCTGTACGGATTTCGACAGAATTTGGCCGTTGTATTGACTATGACGTAAGATTGAGGTCTCTGTTAAATTCTGTTGGCCTTTGGAAGGGAGTGGTTTTGGCTCAATACACTAATCAGAAATTATTTTGGGGCAAGGTGGGGGAAACCACGACTTTCTAACGAAATTAGCCAGTCCCAGCTGAGGTTCAAATAGGTTACCACTCGAATACAAGTTCATCGCTGTACTACTGAACTACCCTTCCATAATCGTTAGAAGTTAAGTTGTGGAACGTTTACATTGCTCGGTCCACTAATCTGTTATGAGCAATGACGTCATTCTGAGGAGTCGCTGGGAAGGAACTTGTAAGAACAACATCGTCGCGTAGTTAAAGATACGATTTTCTTATTGCTGTTGGGTGGGACTAAGTCCCTTGTACTGCGGCCATTTCTGGCCTATTGTACCAGCCCCAGACGATAGGTGAGGGTGATTGTGGAGCAATTGGTGGAATGAAGATTGGCAGGGGAAACCGAAGTACTCGGACAAAACCTGCTCCAGCGCCACTTTGTCCACCACAAATCCCACTTGACCAGACCCGGGATCGAACCCGGGCCGCCGCGGTGGGAAGTCAGCGACTAACCGCTTGAACTATGGCGCGGCCTAAAGATATGATACTACACAATGATAGAACACCACGAGAAATTAGGCGTTTGCTACACATTAACCGTGATTCGAACCTAATCATTATATCAATGAGTTCTGTAACATTTTTAGACGGACACTATGATAGTCTTTATACTGTACAGTTTAGAAAAGCGCCTTCAAGTGTCGTGGAAACCCTGTTCAAACGACGTGACCCACATGTATGTTTCTCACGTAGATTAGTTCTTAGTAATAATTACTGACACAAATTATAATCAGAATCAGCTCACGAATGTCCCTGACACACGGACACAACTGCCTTATGAGATGCTCTTTCATACTCCACGCTGCAACGTTCCCAGGGTCGTTCTCTGTATAGATGAAACCTGAACACTTTGTTTTTGATGTATTCGTGTAGCTGCCTTTCGCCTGGACTGTTTTATCTCCAAACTGGAAGCGATCTGAAAACGCTGCACGCTCCACTTTGGTAGAAGTACAAACAAGTAACATTATGCCAACCTAAAAAGCCCCTTATCATGTTACTGAATTCAAGTCGGACCTAACAGAAATGATCCATAATACCAACCTATTCATCTGATATAGCATAAAAATATTTACGTTACTGTTTATACCGTCACGTGTTATTGGTTACATACTCGTAACTACAGATAACTGTAACAGTTTCACGTATGTGCATAATCACTGCTGCAAAATAATGTCTTCACTGGTCGTTGCCCGGTAACGGTTCTCTACAATGTGTTCTTCTGCTTACGTTGTTGCCGGCCTTCTCACAGCTAACTCATGGCCTAACTGCCTGGCTTCACGACTGGCGGTTTACCGCTAATCAGTTCGTCTTGGCGCCAAGTCCCTTGAGGATCGCGATCAGCGCTTATTTTGTTGAAACCGAAACTCGGCGTCGCGTGTTTACGGGCCGTTGCGTAACAACGAATGTTTAATGACGTAATCGCGTGTTTACTGTGCCGTGACCTAGCAACGGACAATTTCTTTTGGTTGTCGTTTAAGTAAGGAAAGAACTTCTGTGTGTTAGAATCACTTAAAGTATAAATTGACTTAACTGTAAATTAAATTCTGAAAGAAAATCCATCCATTTACCACGAAATATATCACTGAATTATATTTTTATTGCTTTACTAGTCTAGCATAAATATAATACAAATGAAATCAAAATACAACGTAACCAGGATAATCCGAATTAAGTAAAGAACTGTTATTGAGGGGCTATGCTACAAGCCGGAAGGTCGCGGGTTCAAGTCCCGGTGAGGTCATTGGATATTTTTCAATTGACCTAATTGACCCTGGTGTCGACTCAGCCTCTAACAGAACTGAGTACCAGGAATTAATTAAATAATTTTCCTGGGGCGTAAAGCGCGGCCGGCGCGTAAGGCTGACAACCTTACCGCCATCTTTGAGTCGATTGTCTAGATAATGTGGGCCCCTCAACGTCTCACAACCCTATGGGCCTTCACGGCCTGTTACAGGGATAGCTTTACTTTATTTTTTTTATTGTTATATTAAGTCTGTCGACTCGCACGGATTACTAAATTTCAAATAATTTTTTATTTGAACACTATTTATTCTAAGGATTTATACGGACATTTTATACATAAACGACGACCGAAACCTGTTCGACTGACTACACTCCGGGCTCGGAGAAGCGGTAACTGGCTTGCATCTCTCACCGTCTACAGAGGCAGGTCCATTAACATACATCAGGCAGGATTTGAGGGTCTCACAGCTGTAGTTATGCCGTGTAGTCCGTCGAAAGCTAACCACCGTTTCCGGAGAACATGCTCCCAACATCTTCTGTGTGGAAGTCCGTATAAGCCTAGCATGAAACCAGCGTGAAGTAGGTAACAAACACGCTGGCTCCTTGCATGGCTTATTCTTCCCACACTGAAGATGTAGGCGACACGTTCCACCGAAACGTCAGTTAACTTTCAACGGACTATACTGCGTTATATCCCGGAAGGTAGAATTTGCATATTTCACATGAAATAATTTCTACCGCAAGGACTAAATATAATTAATTTTGTAATTACTTAAGTGTGCCCCCTTGTCTTATCGCGCTACCGTAAGTCAGTTTGGACCGTTTGGACTGCAGAGGTTCCACTGTAGCCTAGAGGACAACTTTATAGAGTGCGTTATCACAACAGTTTCTGAATTGGGGCTTCATTTATAATTACTAACTTAAACATGCCTTTCTAATCTAAGTCCCATAATGCCACTAAGTTTGGGTTTTGTTTACCTGTTCGTGTTAAAATACGAGAACCGCTTTCATTTCTCCAGTATCGGTACAGACATCTGCCGGTAAACGGTGGAACTAACCAGACAAGCAGTCATAGTTGATCATGGTACAGTGAATATATTCATAAACTACATCATGAGCAGGATAATAATAAGCAGAGTATGAAACTACACAGAGCTTACCTCCTACTTCATTTCTTGTATTCTGCAGGACTGATGAATGATGCTGAATCACAATCGATCCATGATTGATCCTGTGTTAATCACAATCGATATCCACCGTCGTACGAATGTGCGCCTTTTAACGTTTTTGTGGCTTGTACGTATTTATTTCTTACTGTTGACCTACGTAGATATAATTAACTTATATACGAGTATATATTTAATAAACACAGCAATCATATTTTGTCTTATTCACATACGCTTCCCGTAAATATGAAAATCTAACCTTTCGTTTAAAACAAATATGGCAAAGCAATACCAGTATGCAGTTTAGTGAACCACCACGAGGTTTCTCATCATCCATAATGACAACCACATTTCCATTACACTATGAAAACACTGACCCTCACAAATTTGTCACATTCTGTTTATTTCCAATAACTTGATACAAAACACATCTCCATCCTCCCATTAACAACACAAGTTAGTTATTACTTTAAATACAAAATCGATAGGTAATAATCGATCTGTTCAGATCGGGTGTGGCAACTTGGCAGTAACAAAATACTGTCTTCAAGCTTTCGAGATACCTGATCCGGGCATGCGCATGCGCCATCGTCTCGGTGTGGATGAACCAGAAAAACTTCACGTAAATAATACATAATATGAAACAGTCTTATGAGGAGACAGATTACAAAACCGATATACTAACAGGTGCCTAATTTGTGTACCTATAAGATTGCTATGGGACAGTAACGCAAAAAGATAGTTTTCAGAGAGATTGTAATGCTTTCTCTGATGGCATGCCATTGGGGTTACTTCCTCTTAAATCGGTTCCTATATTCAAAGCTCTTTTTCGGCATAGGCGTTTTGCACAGTACTAACTTAAGCGATCTGTTCGAGATATACCGGGTGAAACACGCCTATGAACGTGGATATCTGTTTTCTTTCTTTTCCTCCCGGGACAGTAATTTGACACATGCCTTCACTGCTTCTCCCCAAATCATTCTGTTGACTTCTCACGCGACGCTGTAAAACAAGCGTCTCTTAACAGCAGACATAGCACACAACAGTTAGCCACAGCTCTGCAAACAGATGCTGACATCTATCTGTATGTCTCTAGCGATGTCAGAAGTAAGCACATTGACAGGCCGCGCCATAGCTCAAGCGGTTAGTCGCTGACTTCCAACCGCGGCGGCCCGGGTTGGATCCCGGGTCTGGTCAAGTGGGATTTGTGGTGGACAAAGTGGCGCTGGGGCAGGTTTTCTCCGAGTACTTCGGTTTCCCCTGCCAGTCTTCATTCCACCAAATTCTCCATCATCATAATCACCCGGGGCAGCCTACAATAGGCCAATCAGTGGCCGCCGTGCCGAGTGGACCCAGTAGGACTCCACCCCCCACTAAGCGAAAAAATAAAAGCACGGTGATATATGTGAAACCAGCGTGGGGAAGATTAGTAAGATGGTTTCACTCGAAAAAATTGCTCTTCTATCATGTATTCAAAGACGGCACAGGTTCGGACAGAGAGACCGTCAGTCAGAAGGAATGTGTTGTTGCCAACTAATCGGCCATTGTCTGTTTCAGGATAATTTGCAGAGTGATTTAACTTTTTTGGGGACGCCAATACGGGATACACACATGTCGAATTCAGAGTATCTGTATTTTTCTTCTCTTAGTGGGGGGTGGAGTCCAGCTGGGTCCACTCGGCACGGCGGCCACTGATTGGTCTATTATACCCGTCCCGGGTTATGATGATGAAGAATGGCAGGGGGAACCGAAGTACTCGGAGAAAATCCGCTCCAGCGCCACTTTGTCCACCACAAATCCCACTTGACCAGACCCGGGATCGAAACCGGGCCGCCGCGGTGGAAAGTCGATAATTCAGCAGTTAATCAAGCCATAATTCTTTTGCATATAATACATTTATTTTTTCTGTTATTTAGTATCAGCCCAAAATACTTAAGATATTTTAGTTGGCTATTCAAGGACGCTGTTAGTATATAGCGTTAGGTGATTAATGAATGCGGAAAAGTTGGTGGAATGAGAGACTTGAAAG
Organism: Cryptotermes secundus; assembly: GCF_002891405.2. NCBI lineage: Eukaryota > Metazoa > Arthropoda > Insecta > Blattodea > Kalotermitidae > Cryptotermes > Cryptotermes secundus. The sequence goes on along the minus strand of NW_019729899.1, from coordinate 1,031,605 downwards.
GCGAAACCTAAGTTATCGAAGGGAACCTGCCTCCAGTGTCATCTGTCCACCGCAGACCCCACATGACGTGACCTGTGATCGACTTCGGGGTCGCTGCTGCAGGATGGCGGCGACTAACTGCCTGAATACCAAGAAGTGCGGTTTCTCAGAGGTCAGTGAAAGTTACGTAGCCACGCAAGAGTGGAACGCAGTGGAGGCCTCGCCGCTTTCAGGATCACGTGCCAGCTAAGAACTCACTGGCCCATCAGGCGATATGGAGCGGGTATGGCGTTGACAGTTCTTACTGGTAGGTAACATTTGATGTGCATTCGGCTCCGGGCAGCACAGAGGTTCTCCATGAACGCGTGTTGGGAAGACGAGGTAAGGCTCCATGCGTTTCTTTTAGCGACGCTGTCAGATTATAATCGGTGAATGGCAGGATTGATCAATAACGAACTGGAAGGGATGTGGAAGGAAGAGGTTGTGGCCTGATTGAGATACTGGTTTGGATTTCTTCTGGAGGGAAAAAAAAAAAAGGTGTCCCGGTCAATATCCGAGCCAAGGACCTCTACAGTACAAATCTAGTGTGTTAATACTGAATCAATGTGTTGCCTACACATTCGTGAACTAGGCAAGAGATGGCGTAATCATCTTCAATCAACACCCATTGGGTTTGGACGTGGAGGAAAGAACATCCAGCCTCAATGGGAATCTAACACAGGTCCTACAGCCAGTCCCTGTCACAAAATCGTGAAATGCGGCTGTATCCATTATATAAACAGGAGAGGAATATGCCCGGATATTGTAGACCTTCTGCAAGTATGAATCAGCAGTGGACAGATACCGCAGTGCCTCCAGGTGTGTGATGCAGGATGCCGGCTCGAGAGGGCTGAGGGGGGAGCAGCCTGGTGTGGGGACAGGTGTGTTGCTATGACTACCAACAATAATCGGTCCATTGACATCGTCATGTTGAGTCACGTCAACATTAAATTGTATCGGCATTTATCTTAGGATATAAAAGGGCGTAGTACAATTTTTGGGGAAATACCGAGAGAAATCTGCCCCCTTCAAACAGATTATCATTAGACACTGAACAAAGTTCTCAAGAATTTCGTTATCATATATACAGGCAGGCCGGTCACGATAGCCGAGCGGTCTAAGGCATATACTGTCTTCGCTCGCTTGGAAACCGGGATCGTGGGTTCGAATCCCACTCAGGGCACGGATGTTTAGTTTGTGTGTTTTTCTGTGTTTGTGTACAGGCGACGAGCTGATCACACGCCCAAGGAGTCCTACCGAACGTGTAAGATCTAGAAAAACCGAAGTGAACGAAGAAGTTCATGGAGGTAGGCCTACGCCCACTGGGGCTATAGTGCCATGGGGGGATAATATATATATATAGGCGGGTTTTTAGTGCGTGGACTGGGTCCAGGGCTCTGCGCTTCACGGCAGCCGGTGCCCTGCTTGCTGCGAGGCGCATACGAATTTTGCCGATGAGTCAGCATGACAGACAGCCGATAACTTTTGGAATGAAGGAAAGTAATTAACTTGTGGACCGCTTGACGGCATTATGTTTCACGGCGAACAGTGTGGGAATTTATGATTTGTCAGCAGTTATTAGCTATACATATCTTTTGAAAGAAGCTTATGTTGGTTTCCTGTTGTTTCATATTGCAGTCACATGACGTGGCATTTAGTTTCAAAAGGGATATAAGAATATACTTGCTTCATATTCAGCAGGTGCTAGGTTCGATTCTCGTGAGGTTTTCATTCTCCAGTTTGGAATGTATGTACAGTTTATTTGTTTATTTTCAGTTTACTTCAACATGCTTTCGGTAGCTCGGACTGTACCGTGTTAAAAAGAAACAGACGTTAAATAATAAACTGTCCGCACCTCCAGCGGAAGGCTGCAGGAAACTGCACAGTGAGGAGGTTCACAACTTGTACTTCTCGCCAAATATAATTAGGACGAGATGGTCAGAGTATGTAGCACGCATAAGGCGCGCGCGAGAGAAATGCATACAGTATTTTGGTGGAAAAGCCACAAGGAAAGAAACCACTCGAAACACAGTCGCAGGCGGGAGGATAATATTAAGATGGATCCTAAGAAGATAGGCTGGGGTGATTATCGACTGGATTATACCGTGAGGTTTGGTATGCAGTATCAGGCGCTGACGTTACTGTTGTATCCCCCCCCCCCAAATTTTCTCTGTTTAAACACTTACAGGAGACATGTACCAACCTATGAATGGTGTCCTCACGCTAGAATGTGACTTTTTTTTTCGCTTAGTGGGGGGGTGGAGTCCAGTTGGGTCCACTCGGCACGGCGGCAACTGATTGGCCTACTATACCTGCCCCGGGTGATTATGATGATGGAGAATTTGGTGGAATGAAGATTGGCAGGGAAAACCGAAGTACTCGGAGAAAACCCGCCCCAGCGACACTTTATCCACCACAAATCCCACTTGACCAGACCCGGGATCGAACCCGACACGTCGCGGTGGGAAGTCAGCGATTAACCGAATCTGACTTAACGATACTGTATTTCACAGAATACATAGCGTCTCATGATAACATGGTTACAAATGGTAATTTTGTAAGTGTTGGAGGAAAGAGTCCTTGCTAACATTACGGCACTAGCCTGGCACTGAAGGAATATTAAAAATATGACAGACGTTTTTCGGGCCAAGATACAAATTTGGAACCTCGTAAGTATAATTGTAGGCCGCGCCATAGCTTAAGCGGTTAGTCGCTGGCTTCCCACCAAGGCGGCCCGGGTTTGGTCAAGTGGGATTTGTGGTGGACAAAGTGGCGCTGGGACGGGTTTTCTCGCAGTACTTCGGTTTCTCCTGCCAATCTTCATTCCACTAAATTCTCCATCATCATAATCACACGGGTCAGGCTACAATAGGCCAATCACTGGCCGACGTGTCGAGTGGACCCAGTTGGACTTCACCCCCCACTAAGCGAATTAAAGAAAAAGTATAATTGCAAGCCATTAGCGCAGCACAGTCCCCATACCTAATGTTACTAGGTCCAGCAGGTAACATAGCTAAACTGAACAGCAATTCGGTACTTCTTGCAGTCGCAATGTTGACATTTCTTATTTCCAACATAAACGANTAAGACGGTATTTGTCCATATATATTGTGTGAGTGTAACAGGATGCTGAAATATAATATTGTAAACAATAAAGGATCATGGATGAATGCTGTCCAGGTTTCTACTGTTCATGGCAGGAAATAAGGGCCAAGAACTTCCGGTAATAAATGACACGTTCCTGATTTCAGCCCTACACGGTACTCAATTCCCGAAATTCATTCTGTTCTTGGGTTGTTACGCCGTGCAGATGCGGGCCAAGTTGCCGACGTTTGCTGCCTCAGTCTCACAGGTCGAAGCGTGTAGGATAGTGACTTACGGATATTTGGCGATGTTGCTAACGTTCTTTTAGTTTTTCATTTTGGTGGGTTCGGATTTATATCTAGAGAGCCGTTGTATTTGTTTTCCATAGTACTTGAAGATTCAATTTATAAAGTAAATAATTTATTTTTCCCAAATACATGATTAACAATGTTTAAAAAATGGTGGCAAAGTTACAATTATCTCAAAACATTATTTATTTAGTATAAAAATCGCTGAGTGAATTACTCTAAAGGCAATAATACAAAACTCTTCCTTTGTAACCACAATCATTGTCTCGAATAAATCTTACAGAACAAGTAACCTGAACACTTTGTTGTTAAATGCAACATATTAAGTTGGAATACAACAATCTGAGCTGGAAACAAAGATTCAATGGAATTACATGAACTAATTTCAACTACATACATATATCTGTATCATAATCATGTATACTAACAACTTCAGGAATGTTTGTCTTAGTTTCAGTCACCTGTGGTGATGAAAGAATATACACAGTGCATGTGCCATAATAGTGTGTAAAAGCTGCCTCATGATTTGAAACACACACAAAAAACTAATATATGTGCTCATCCATTCTAAATGGAAATACGGTAATCACACTAACACTAATTATAACAGAATAAATAGAAAAAGAAAGACTAGACAACTTTTCTCCATTAGATATCTGGAAATGTTTAGACAATTAAAACTTGGAATACAACAAATTTAATTTAAATCAAACGTATAATTTAAAAATACCTGCTAATAACTTTTAAGTAAACTATATACACTTGAAAATTTACAACATTACTATATTACTTATCAACTATTAATATTTATGGATTACATTATGATTTTTTTTACACTTTACTTTTATTAATCACAGAATAGCTTATTATTTTCCTCTTTACGTTTCGGCCAGAGTCTGAATAATAACGTGAAACTCTCTACACACGTTCAGCCTATGAGATCAATATGTATCTGTTATATTCAGTGGTCACTTGTATGATTAGGAACGCCAATGAATGAACATCAGCAAACTGCGTTTCTACGCAAGACCAAGGAATTCAGGCAAACTGGGTATGTCAGAACTTTAAAATCATGACAATCACAAAGATAATCATTAACAAAATTGTTAGTGTGCATTTCTGGATGCATTCCAGTCACAAACTGCTGAATGTTTTTAAAGTTAAAAACTGGCTTTCATTAACATCCCTATCAAGTTTCTGGACAAGCTAATGTACATAAAAATAGATACGCTACTTAACAAAATTACTTGGCGTCTCATACAGCCACGACATTTGAAGGCCTACTGAAGACAAAAATATGTATCTATATATCTGATTGATTCTATTAGAAATATATTACAGCGTCAACTATTACCAAAGAAATAATCTAGATTTTCCTTTATACTGACTATATTTTAGCGGACAGTTTTTACAGCATTTCTTGTTATGTTCATTTAAATATTATACTTTCATGTAACATTAAACATCCCGGACTAGTGATAAAATCCCGGCAGAACTGTTTCAAGCAAAAGTACAACATTACGATCCGAGACACATAAACGCACTTATTTGGAGTAAGGAAGTTGCCTCATCAGTGGAAGAACTTTATTATTTTTGTACCACTTTAAAAGAAGGGCGATAAAAAGGGCTGTAGTGATTATCAGGAGATATCACTGCTATCAACTTTATATTAAATTATATTCCAATATTCTTTTCTCAAGGTTAATTCCATATGTAGACGAAAATGTTGGGGGATCATCAGTGTGGGTTTCGAGGTAACAGATCAGATCTTTTGCATTCGTCGGATACTGGAGAAAAAATTTGACTACAATGAGACAGTACATCAGATATTCATAGACTACAAGCAAGCCTATGATTCAAGTAACTGGGGAGTATTGTACAATATTCTCAGAGTTTGGGGTACCCGTGAAACTAGTTGAAACTTCGTCTCTGACATTAAGGGAGGACCATGGACTGAGGGCGTTTGAGAACAGGGTGGTGCTGGGCAGACCATCTGCACTGAAAGCTGAAGAAGGCTGAATATGACGAGCTTAAAGACTTCAGTTCTCCGGTAATTATAATCAGGGTGATGAAGTGCAAGGATGACATGGGCAGGGCATGTAGCACACACGGAGAAGGGGATAAAGTATTTTGATGGGAAAGTCAAAAGGAAAGAAACCACTATGAACGCCTTGACGTAGATGGGAGGATGGATCCTATAGAGACAGAATGTGGTGGTATGAACTGGATTAATCTGGCTCTTGATAGGAACCAGTGGAGGGCTCTCGTGATCACGGTAATGAACCTTCGGATTCCATTATATTTTGTGAAATTTTTGAGTAACTGCATAACTGGCGGCTTCTCAAGAAGGGCTCAGCTCCACGGAGCTAGTTAAGACCCATTCAAATCAAATACTTTCCCTTTGTACTGACACTGGAGAAACACGGTCTGAGGGTGTAGTCTACCCAACAGACACACAGATGTATCTTCGGGTTGTATAAAAGCAGGGGAAAATTGAAACACTGGAACAACTCCATTTTTTCGCCAAACTATGTACCACGGAGTTCCATTTTAGATCTTCCGTCACTTTTATTTCTTAGTGAGGCAATCAACGCGAATTCAGTTATTCTGCAGAAGGCTCTTCATATGCTTGTGATATAATACACCACATTTGCCTAAATACAATGCCCCCCCCTCAACACTTCCTGACAGATTAACTTAAAATTCTGTTAGGAATTTTACTAGAACCTAACGCCCAAGTGCCCTTATTTATTGTAATTAGTTTTTGTTTGAGAATAACGAAAGATTTAATAAAAAAAGTATGAAACTGGCCTGCACAGGCAGTCAACTAATACTCAATAAATTTTGCACAAATGGTGTATGGGCATTTCTTTTCGGCAGTTTCGAATTTCAAAATTGTGGTGCTCGTTATACATTCCTGGGGTCGCATTAACTTCGGCCAACTGCATTTTAAATTCATATCATTCAACCAGATGCAAACATCTTGTCCCCTAACATCATTTGTAGTCTTATACAATTTTTCTTAACAGTTTTCTATACTATAAAATAAACCAAGAACATTCTATTTACATAAAGACAAGTATGGACGTCAGAAATTGGGTGCATGATCCTAACTCTTCTAAGCAGAACCCAATGTTAAATGCCTGTGTTCTACTCTCTTCACATGTTAATGCAATTCTGACGTCACTGAGGGTAAGGCACTTTCAGTAAGGCACACAGAAAGCTACTGAGATCAACACGAGGTAACCTAATTCATGATATTATCAACGTTAATATGTAAATTAATATTTGGTATCAAAAAGTGTTATCTTTTGTAACACCACCATTCTAACTCTTTCTCTCCTCAACATATCGCTGAAAAATGATCTAATTTAAGCCTTATATATTTCCATGGTAACTTTTAACCCCTATTATTTGAGCTATATATAGACAATCGCGAAAAGTATAATTTGAATGTCACACATGAAACCTACTCACAGCCGAAGAGTTTGCTTTCATGACAATTAGTGTTGTTCGTAGCATGGACAGGATTATGGAAATAAAACAGTACATACTGTTGGGAATTGTCATATGAAATTTAGTGATAAAATCTTATCAGGTTACAAGCCGAATCAATGATGAAAATAGAGAACGTTTCTGGAACGGACTCTTGACTCTGAATTGAGACGACTGGTCATGTGAGAAGATTTATTTTGTCCCCTTTTAGTAGCTCAGAAACTTCTAGTCTTCTGACCTTATTCTTCAAGCGCTGTTTAGTAGGTATTCAAGGTGTAACCTCTTTATCACTGATAATGTATGTGTTATATTGCAGTAATTAACTCATTACCACATGGAAACGTCACTTGTTACGATTAATTATTAAAATTTACTGTATGTAAGGGCATTTAAATTTACTGATCTGACGGCGTCAGGATAAAATGAATTTCAATGATGTGACAAGCCCAAACTGGGGTCAATTCTCACGCCGTGGCAGCTCTTATCTTTCAGAAATGGACGTCCTGGACATCTGTAGGAGTCTCGGGCTGGCCTGTCTCATCAGCCACACACATCAGTTTGGAGGAACAGGATGCGGAGCTAGTGACCTTGTTGTTGTTAGCGGTCGGCAGGGTCTGCAGAGATGCTGACTCTGATGCCACGACACTCTCTATGTGGCACAGGACGTGCTCCGCCGCAGCGGGATCAACGTGTGTTAGGGCGCAAACCGAAGTCAGTGCAGAGGCGGCTGACGGCGGATTGAGACCACGAACAGCGGCGCCGATGCTAGCCGCTGCCAGCACAGACGGTCGGCTTTGGATAAACTCCGGTTCTGGAACAAATTCATAACTCAAATCAGACCCGCCAATGCAAGGGTTCTCGAAATTTGTGATAGAGGACCCGTTAAAATAATACACAAATTTCCACTACCCCATCTCTGACGGTCAGTGAAAAGTTTATTTCTGTGTACTGGGCACCCTGAACCGTTCTTCTCTTATTATATAAATAATACCCAAAACGCTATATACTTTCAGTCCATCAGAGCACACCCCACACACTTCACTGGATTACACGAGCCAACATCACACACAGATATACATCCAATAACAAACATTCGATAAGATTCTACGGAAACCAACAACAGGAACAAAGGCCGTCATTACACTGTCCTATCATCTCAACAAAATTTGTAAAATTATCTTAAAAGATTTTAACAAATTAATCCTGACACGCGCAACTTATTGTAACTTCATTAACAATTTAGTCTTGTTTTCTATGGCCAGTAGCTTTCCACTGTTATAGTGATAACTCCGACGTTGGATAGTATAAATATTCCGAATTCCATAAACATTAGATTATGTTAAAACTATGTTGGACACTGTCCACTGTCTGATATATGTTTGATACAGTCCTACACGTTTCGGGAAGTGCCCTTACTTCCGTTTTGCACGCAGCAGCAGTCGTCATAATACTAACAGAGAGAAGCATCATCAAAGGTCAGTACACTTGGTTGTCGACTTACGACCTATCAGTCAGAACGGAAGTCGGTTGTAAGTCGACGACCAAGTGTATATGGACTCACGGAACAATTCTCTGTGGAATGCTTAGAGACCAGAGGAACAGCTATACGGAAATATGCAGGCGGCTAGGAGGAACAAACAATTCAAAGTTCTAAGCAACGGCCAGGAACAGAATCTCAGAAAATCCCGACAGGCAGCGCTAGTATGCTACATCCGAGGCATATGAGAGCAGAATCAGCATTCAAATCATGAACACTGCGTAGGGCACGTAAGAATCAGATACAGGACTCAGTGCCTTGCACAAATAGCATCACATGAGAATGCGCAAGGATGGCTTACTTCATCCCTAAAGAATGGGGCAATTATCAGGTAGGAGAGTTCCTGTATTACGAAATTGCAAGTAACCTCATCAGTGGCAGGAGTAAGAATTCCGGACTGATCCGTGACCTCATGGCTCGCCCAGTATTCAGAAGGTCCCGAGTTCGATACGAATGACGCGACTATCTTAAAAAAAGTGAAACAAATATGTTTAGGGCGGGGAACATGGCCACGATAAATCATAGTTTCGAAAACTTTTGTTCAGAACCATAAATACTTGAACAGTCGTCCGGATTACTACAGTTCTATTTGGCCTACTCGCTTATGGCCTTTGCCTTGTGCAAACGAAGTCAGAAGATAACAGCAGAGACTGCGAGGAACCAGCGATCGCGGGTGTAGGACGTGAAGCGGGGGTGGGGGAACCATATAATTCATTGCTGAGAAACATTCACGCTGAGATGTGCTGATGATATCAGTAAATAAAAAAGGTAAAGCCATCCCTGTAACAGGCCGTGAAGGCCCACAGAGACGTCGAGGTTGTCAGCCTTACGCGCCGACTGCCCTTTGCCTCCCAGGAAGATTCCTGGTACTCGTTTCTTTTAGAGGCTGAGTCGACCCCATAGTGTGGCTGGAAAGATTAGGTCAATTGCAAAAAAATCCATCTCATCGGGACTCAAACCCGCAACCTTCCGGCTTGTAGCACTGTGCCTCAACCAAGCTACCGCGTGCCCCGTTTCACATTAGTCTACACAAACCTCTGCAGAATTGTACACTGGAATTTGTTCAGTACTGTACACTTTTTATAGCCATACAGTGTAATGGAAACTCATAAAGGCAGAAATTTCTTGAAGTTACCATAAAAATCACAAAACTTCACGGTGCTAAGGCCACATTTTGAGCCAGGCATTTTTATACGCGTCTTTCAGTGTTCGTAAAATGACACCGTTCCATGTATTCATTTAAATAACCGGAAACAACAATACAGATTTATATTATTATAATCATCAGAGTTGTCAGCACAAATCTGGGGGGTGGGGGCACGGCGGAGTAACAAGTTTATTCGAGAAGAAGGGGGCGGGCAACGCCAGTTATTGTGGCGTTTGGAAACCTCTGCCTTTGCTCAACCTCCTTGTTGAATTTAAAGGTCCAGTTTTTTATTTGCTTCCATCTTTCTCGACTCGCCGTTATTCTGAAGATGTGGGACCTTTAAATCTGACGTGGAACATACCTGCTGCAGGGACGTAAACAGTCTGGGCTCGAAAGAAGGAGAGGAAGAGGAACAAAGAATTGGGTCGTCGGGCGCAAGACAAAGGCGACTGGTACATGTCGCTGCAAGGGAACTGCATCATATACAGAACAGGTGGTGGCGTGGCGTGGCGTGGCGCACGCGAGAAATCGTCACCACCAACATCAACTTGCTCTGAGGCCCAATCGTTATGGCCTTCAGCCGCAGTAGGTCCATTCTCGATGTATCTCGCAGATGCTGCACCTGAATGGCACACAGTGTTGCGCTGTAGTAGTAATCAGCATTTTTATTTCATAACTGAGGGCCCTGGGTTGAAGTTCGCGTATTTCCTCAGTCCGTCCAGGTATAATTTACTGGAAACTAAGTCAATTCTGACGCGGTTCTTTCTGCTTTGTCCCGCAGAACTGTGAACAGGCGACGCTTGACATTTTACTGTTGCACGATGTTCCTCCAAGAGAATGCTGGCACGTTACCTTGAACCATTCATCTTCCTCGTCTCTCATTCGACTGACTCTGTAGTCGACCGGTAGCGCTTCTGGCTTCAATTCGGAAGCGACCGATTCGAATTTCGGCCGGAAGACGGAAATCCTAACCGAAATTTCTAGCAGCTTTCTTCAGTCCTTCCAGGGAAATATAGCAGAGATGGATTTTTGATAAGTTGCGCTAAGCATATACTGGGATAGTAAGTTAAATTTAAGGCCGCGCAATATTTATTTATTATTATTAGAGGGGGTGAGTTTCCCCATGCACTTAAACCAGTTATTGGTCCATTGTGCGTCCCCCTTTAATTTCTACTGTCCCCATACCCTACCGGTACTGGTGCGTGTTATCAGCCCCGTTCAACCAACGAGGTCGGTCGTCGGTACCTGATATTTCCCCCATCTACCAGAGGCGTTGGAAACTACTTGGGCGGGAAATTGTTGCCTAATTTCGCTCAGAGGTCTCATAGAGACATGAGGATCTTTTACGTGCCGTAAATCTACGACACGGGAAAGGCCGCGCCATAGCTCAAGCGGTTAGTCGCTGGCGTTCCACCGGGTTCGATCCCGGGTCTGGTCAAGTGGGATTTATGGTGGACAAAGTAGCGCTGGGGCAGGTTTTCACAAGAGTACTTCGGTTTCCCCTTCCAACCTTCATTCCACCAATTGCTCCACAATCACCCTCACCTATCATCTGGGGCTGGTACAATAGGCCATAAGTGGCCGCAGTACAAGGGACTTGGTCCCACTCCACTAGCAATAAAAAAAAAGTTAAATTTAACATCCCATTAAAATCAAAGCAAGGTGTTGCAAGTACAAACGCTTCTGGCTTGTATCCTGGAGGCACTCGGTTCGAAATTCGGCAGGGTCAGAACTACATTCCCATGTTTCCTCAGTTCCACTATGAAAATGCCGCGATGGCTTCAAACAGGCCTTGCACGATTCCTTACCAGCCGTTTGCCCTGAATCCGATAATTCTTCAATGTGATTCGAGACTAAATATGCATCGCAGATGATAGGCCTATATCCATTTTCTCATTCTACTGAAAATAACCTACGTAATTTAAAATGCGTCGTTCAGCGAACTAAGAAATAGATTCAAATACCACTGAAAGGTGCGGAAGCGCGAGAGAAGTACGGTCTACAGAAGTATAAAAATCAGTCACAGTAAGCCTATCATTCTACGCAATTCATGAAATTTTAATTAAATGTACTTCCCAAGGGACAAGCCTAGAGGTCTGTCCGTAAGCAAGGGGCGGCCCAACTCGATGGAAGTTCCACCAGCAAACGTGATGTGTTTCACAACTGCATTGCCCTGGCAGCCCCTTCCTCTCGGTAGCTGTCATTTTTTTTCCTATGGTCAGGAGGTGGGGGTGGCCAACTACCTGGCGGCAACACCTGCTCGTCGGAGCGGTCAGCCACGCGAACCGCGCTTACGATACATTCCACGCCGGAAATGAGGGCGCACCAGTCATCTCAATGGACCTTTAAAAATGGCTACCTCATGTCACGTATACTTCACCTTACTGCAAGTTGCACTCCGTTATCTTTTTTCTCTTTTTGACCAACAAAAGTTGTTGAGAATTCCGTCACTTTACTGGTGAGGCTGAAAAACTGTACTCCATATAAGGGCAGCACTGCATTATAAGCACTTGGTAGGACAGCCCAGGAGTTTAACATCGCTAGTGCAAAGTTCCATCCCTGAACATGACCTAGGGTAGTTTCATCCACACCCCCCAAAACCTCGCGAATTTATTTCCCAAAATCTACCTTCAATGTAAGGAGCCGGGACAGTGACTAGCTACGGGCTGGACGACCTAGGGGTCGGAGTTCGAGTCTGGTAGGGTCCATCCAACCTTCTATCCAATGGGAACCGGGGCTCTTTCCCCGGGGGTAAAGTTGACGGGGCGTGAAGCTGACCACTCACATCCAGCTACTGCCGAGGTCAAGAAAAAGTCGATCTATACATCCATCCATCATACGCCTTCATGGCGTAGTGTTTAATTACTTACGCACAAAGACAACTTTACATTTCACCTTTACTTTCAATGTTATATTCCAACTTGATGGTAGTAATATCAAAACATGTGCCACAGTCCACTACAGCAGTGTTTCTCAATCGGTGGGCCACGACCTACTGGTGAGACTTGGCGACCGGCTAGGTTGGCAGCGATATCTCTAAAATGGTTTCCATTTATGGGAAACATAATACATGAACGTAACTGCAAATATACGCTATCATTTGAGACCTGAAGCCGTGCAGTCTGGTGAACCGATGTTTTCGAGGGACGTACTGCCTTCATCTTCAGGGGTGAAGAGTATAAGAGTAAAGCAAGGGAAGAAAGGCCGAAGCTAGGCTGAATATAATACTCCACTAACAGCCACCCCCCAAAATGGAGTTCATCGCTGCTACAACAAAAGCCCGGTACTGATCGCCATCTTACGTCAGCTCAGTCCACTTCTATTAATTATACATATAAGGGCGCGCACACAAAATTCATCGATTCTTAGGATATGAAAGCTTTTCCATATCTGCAGAATTTGCTTTGCTTCGTACCAGACACGGAGAAATTATCGGCGAGGCCAGGATCTGGAAACCGGCAGTCCTACCATATTGTCTCTGAATTTGACTAAAGATCGAAAAAATGACAGAATATCCAGTCAATGTAAAAGACAATCCGGCCGGGATTCGAAACACGTACTCCTGCATTACCGCTATACTAAACTCATGGGTCTGATGAGCACGCAAATAAATCTTCACACAGACGAAGCTCGTCCCGTCTTTACCTTCGAGTCAAGAACTGCTGATTCGCCATTAACCGTACATAGTGGAGGCGCGACTTAATGATTCGTGGGCCCCGTCTGCATGTAATGCAGGAAGCCCCAACAGAGGGCGACTAATGTAGCACTGTTGTCAGAACCAACAATGGGCTGCAGAGTCATAATAATTTTGTAGGGGATAAACACTGCAATGACTAGACTTCCATGTAACGTTACCATTCTGTACCTTAGCCATAAACAGTGAACTCACAATAAATGAACTTTACAGTCGACAGAATCCTGAACCCGATTCGAAGCTGAGAACGATCTTTTGCATTTTATGAAACACATGTTTCTGATAAGAGTCTGTTACTGCTAAATATAACTCTAAGGGTTCCATGACCATCTACACAGACTCATTCGGATCCCAGGGTCAATCGAACTGGTCCCTCCACTTCTTCAATGGTCCGCCTCTCACCCTTCACACAGTAATTCATTTAAGCAAAGCAGACTTTGTTACCGTGTCGTTTCCATGGAAACTAAATATAAAGCGAATATCATTTAGTTAACGACAGGTCCACAGGGCAGCAACAGACAACGGTGTTTCAATCGGCAATGCAACCTCCACCTTTGCCCCACACCAAAACATTACCTCTCTACCCTCAACTCTTCCTATTATTAGATTCTGAAGGGTTCTGGCTTTTGGACTGTTCCATCGTCCGGAATTCGAGGTAATACAAGACATGACGTTTCGGAAACTGAACCTATTTCCGTCTTCAGGTAGGGAATGAAGACACCTACTCAGTTGGGCCCCTTAGAAAGAGCTGATCTCAATCACTGGACTCTCAATGCACTGGTGCAGTGATTGAGATCAGCTCTTTCTAAGGGGCCCAACCGAGTAGGTGTCTTCCTTTCTCACCTGAAGACGGAAATAGATTCAGTTTCCGAAATGTTGTGTCTTGTATTACCTAGAATTCCGGACGATGGAAATAGTCCAAAAAACCCGGTAATTCTGTATTACTATTATGCTTATTTTATAAGGCTTTCGGAAGTGCTCAAGTTCAAATGGTACACTTTCAGTGAAATCGCGATTTCGATGTGTCAATGAATTGTTATAATGTGTAGGAAGGGATGGACGGAAGGGGTATCAGTGTAAGCAGTGCCTAGAGATGTCAACTGTCCAATCTTCTCGTTGAATTTACAACGGGCATTCCATTACCCATAACAAATACACAACAGGTTGCTTTGCAAAATTGTAATTTTCAATTTTGCACTAACAAATGGACCAATTAAAGACTATGAAACACAGTAAAAAAGTAAAACTATCCCTGTAACAGGCCGTGAAGACCCATAAGGTTGTGAGACGTTGAGGGCCAGCCGCACTATGGCCCTGGGGTCGACTCAGCCTCTAAGTGAAATGAGTACCAGGAATTAATTAAATAATTTTCCTGGGGAGTAAAGCGCGACCGGCGCGTAAGGCTGACAACCTTACCGCCATCTTTGAGCCGTCTGTCTATGAAACACAGTCCATATTTAAAGGTCAACTGTCATTCAGGTAGTCAAAGAAATTCCACTTGTGACATTAGCGTGTTGGCAGCGTCCGTCCGCTTGTTCCTACCCTGAACCCGACTGATCAACCCCATATCACCCCCTCCCTGCATTTCCTGAATATTATCACCCTTTTACGCCAACGTCTTGCAAGCGGCCGGCCACAGAACTTGTCCAAGTCGTGGGCCCCGTGTAACCAATCGGTACCACTGTTCCAAATGTCAGATCTTCGCTGCAACTCCAATCGCCAACACGCGCAAATGCGAGGCACCTGTGGTAGAGGTACACGGTTCGCAAACAAAATACACCGCTGGCAGCGCGCCTTGCCAACACGTGACTATCACTCGAATCTGTTATAACCGATTGTAGTTACGGCCTGTAAATGGTCAATAAATCCAATTACCAATCCGAACCCCGTCTATAGTCACCCACACACGTGACAATATGGATTACAATATGAACTCCCAAGTATATTATCGCTAGTAAATTTTTGTATAATTAACCCTCTAAATCCTGATATTCATCTTAGTAATATTAAAAAAAATTCAATTCGTATTTCACAGACAACCTAATGTACCAACACCCATCGGTTTGGAAATAATCGTTACTTACTCTGAGAAGTCTACGGAACCAGCAAGTAATAAATACTCAAAGAGTTCTATCTTCTAGGATAGAACGTCGTGTAGTCCGTTGAAAGTCAATCGACGTTTCGGAAGAAACAAGTAGCCTCCATCTTAAGGGTCGAATAAGCCAATGCAGAAACGTCCTAAACAAGGTACCTGGCTGATGTCTTGCTTGGCTTATTCTTCGACCTTTAAGATGGAGGCAACGTTCCTTCGAAACGTCGGTTGACTTTCAAAGGACTACACGACGTTACATCCGAGAACACGTAAAAGTAAAGCTATTCCCGTACCAGGCCGTGAAGGTCAATAGGGTTGTGAGACGTTGAGGGTCCCACATTATCTAGACAATCGGCTCATAGATGGCGGTAAGGTTGTCAGCTCTACGCGCCGGTCGCGCTTTACTCTCCAGGAAAATTATTTAATTAATTGTACTCATTTCTGTTAGAGGATCGGTAAATCCCAGGGCCTAGTGCGGCTTGAAGGATTAGGTCAACTGAAAAAAAATCCAATCACCTCATCGGGACTTGAACCCGCGACCTTCCGGCTTGTAGCACAGCTCCTCAACCACTACGCTACCGCCTGATCATAATGTGAGAACTCCAAATCCTATAACTAATACTGATACACTGTGTGGGCAATATTCAGGTGTCTCAACGCCGAAGCAGGTGATACAGTTACCATTTTTCTTAAAAGGGTTAATGTGCAAGACAGACGCTGAAGTGTAGCAGGAGGGTTTAGCACAAGGATGTGAACTTGGCAGTTCTCACGCTTAAAACCAAATGACTCTCTAACTTCGGGTCTTCCCACTGGGAACAACTGGCTCGCCTGTAGACCTCTGCACACGTGACAAAGGACTGGCAAGGATAAAGGACAATTAGGAGGCTTTAGATACAAGACCGTGGTACGCACTGAAGGTAACAACCTATGCGAGAATATCGCCGGACTCGATCTGTCACCCTTATATCAAAGCAGCTGTGTATGACACGAGATGTGTCTAGCTTTCATATGGAAGGCACCGGGTTCGAAATTCAGGTATGAGAAACGGCTATCATGATTTATCGAATCCCTTCCCCACATATGCTAGGTAGGGCAGCAAACTCATATCAGCTACGAACGCACAGTCTTTCTTATTTATAACTCTCCGTTGACTGCTAAGCAGTGACTAGGTAAACAGTGGCCGTTGCTAGGTAACGGCTGCAACATACGCCCACGCGACATCAGGATGCCCATTACTAGACAACTGAAACAATGCGGGGCACTAGAAGACAGTTTTTTTTCGTGGGGTCCGCCTCGAGGCTACATAACTAGAAATTCCAAGGCAGCATTGAGTTATCAAGAATTGGGTTGAGTTCTGGAGATGACAGTCGAAGGTGACTGACGAGAAATAGTAAGAAAAGAATTAGGTAATGCAAAGATTTCATATGTGATTTGAAGTAACAGTGAGATTGTTATAAATCCGTTGCCAGGATACGACTAGTAGAGACTGAGAATCCTAGTGCGTAACAGTGAACTGTGAAGTGTGTTGAGTAGCGATTGCGCTGTATTGCCTGGAGTCCCGAGTTGTGTGAATAAGGTTCCAATAAATCCAACCATCCAATATAAAACCCGTCTTATAAGTCCCCCCCCCAAAAAAACCCCCTACACGTGACAGTTTAATATTCCTCAATCTGAGTGTGTCGGTACCCAACATGTGACCCGGTCCTTCGAATTAGCCGTTCGTAATAGCATGAACATCTCAGTTCACACTAAACTAATAGATTTCGTTTCGTGATTGAGTCAACATATACCCAGTAGTCGTCCTCGGCCGACTTTCTGTTGAACGACTCTAAAGGTTACTCTTTTACATTTTGACTTCATTAAAAAAACTGTCCACTTCTTAACTTCACCGGCAGGGGAAATGATGACGTCTCCAAATACAGTCGTGCTTTTAACGCAAATAATGTATGGGCAGCGTCGTTGTGTTTGCAAATTGCTTATCGATAATTTCGTTTCTGGGGAGATAAGTGGAATTTAACCAGTTACAAAAGCTTACACCACACTACGCAATGCTTAGAACGACTATGGCGTTGACACAAATCTTTCTAAATCTTTATTTTGTGAGTAAAGAACATTTTCCTTGTCGTCCCAGATCCTTCAGAAACGCGGGGACATTGGACATCTTGAAGAAAGCAGTCTTCTGGGATGTGGCACCGTGTATATGTGGGGTTAACACCACATATACACGGTGCCAAATCCCAAAAGACTGCTTTCTTCATAGTCACCACCGTGAAAGCCTCAAATCTTACATTGGACATCTTGTTTGCCTTTCATGTCTCACTTCCATCATTTTATTTCTTCTCATTTTACTTAATTTAATCTTCGTTCATCTCGCTCTTCCTTTTTTCAGGAGCCGGGATAGCTCAGTCGGTACAGCGATAGCCTACGCGCTAAAGGGCCGGGGTACAATTCCCGGCAGGGGAAAGAGGTTCTTCTCTTCAGTGTCCAGACCGGCTCTGGGGCCCCACCACCCTTCCATCCAGGGGGTAGTGGGGGCCCTTTCTCCAGGGGTAAAGCAGCCGGGGTGTGTAGCTGACCACTCATCTTCATTTAGTACCAAGAATGGCGGAGCTCTACCTCCAATCTCTCATACGCCTTCAAGGAGTAGTGCTTAATTAATTAAGTAGACACTTTACATTTAACACAGATGTTTCGGGAACGCGGGGAAATTAAACATCCTGTTTGTTTTTTGTGCCTTTCTGTTCTTTACGTCATTCTATCTTCCTTCCCCTCTTGCTTCGTTCATTTTGTTTTCCCTTCCTCTCTTTTTATTCTGTCCCTTTATTTGTCCACTATATAGCTTCATTTTCCTTCTATATTTCCAGTCTTTTCTCCCTTCTCGTTTCCGTCTTTCCCCCTTCCATTCTTTTACCATCCCTTTCAATCTATCTTTATACTTCCCCTTCTTCATCCATCCCTGGTGCCTGGGCTTCTGGATACAGTAAACCCAAGTCTAGCTCAGTATGCGGGACAGCCAACCTTCTTCATTTATACGCTTACGCATGCGCGTATCTTGATTTTTCACCTCACTGTAAATGGTAACCACCATACAACTTCACCATGCCCTTCGAAACTGGATCTTTTGCACTGCGTAGCCTTCAGCAAGCCAGAACTTGCACATACCGCGTTCATATCCATAACAATACCAACAGCCGGGCGGAATGACAGGGTGCAGGAACATGTACCTTGTTCAAAGGATCTTTCAGACAGGCTTTATGCAGACAATATTGTAAATGAGTTCAATTCAAACGAGCTACTGTTTGTAAAAGATGTGGGAAAGCAAAGATACTGCTCTAAGGCTTCGAACAAAACGTGTAAACAACATAAGCGAAAAACTTTCTGAACAGTATAAAAAACAATTTTCCGATGAAACTTCTCTCACCCCGTGAAAATATTCTCTCTGATTCAGAAAAGGTCACTGTTCCTCCATAAAGTTAACAAACAACAATTTCCAACATAAGAAATTTACATAACATTAGTTTTACGACGTAACAACAGCCAACAAGGCATTCCTAACATTCTCTGTAAGGGGCTGCAAATTTGGATGTGGACGTGCCAGGCGTCACTCACTTGTCTAGCTGCAATCTCAGGGCCAACAAACTGTTCACAATAGCCCAGTCAAAAAGGGAACGAACCTTTTCAAGCTTGGGAAAGACAATTTAAAAACGATTTTGGGTTCCAACCAGGTCTACCTGTTTTGCTTTTGTCCATGTACACAGTTGCCTGTCTGCCTATCCGTTGCAAGCACGACATAACACGTGCCCTCACCTGTGTATCTATACATCCACTCCCCCATACGCCTTCATGGCGTAGTGCTTAATTAGTTAAGCACAGGGTCACTTTACGTTTTTACATAACTATAAAATGGTGGAAATTAAGAATATTATGATTTATATTCCTCTTTTAGCACTGTCAGTCCAGTCTGATCGCCCAGACCAAGATGGGTTTGTTAGGAAAGCCGTATGGGACAGACACTAACTTACAGAATTTTGAAACGTGGTTTCCTGGATGACGGACATTAGAATTTATATTAAAGTATACACGAAGGTCTTGAATAAACAAATTAGAATTTACATTAGTTAGTTATTAGAGAGGGTGGGTTTCCCCATGCACTTAGACCTGTAGTGGTCCACTGTGCTTCCCTCTATGATTTCTACCAGCCTCTATATCCTAACGGTATTGGTGCTTACCATCAGTCCCACGCAGCCAGCGAGACCGGCTCTCTACTGGCTGAGAAGTATCTATAATGCTTCCCCCATCTACCGGAGGCATTAGTGACTGCTGTTAGGCGGCAAACGTCCGCAATTTTGCTCAGTGACCTCCTTTGGAGGTATGAGGTTCTTTTACGTGCCGTAAAGCTACGACACGGGACCCACGGCTTAAAGTCCCTCCCGGAGGACTTGTTCCCTGAATTTTTCCGCCCTTAAAAATTCGACGACCTCCGCCGGGTATTTGAACCCGCGTACTATGAGTCATGAGGTGGGAACGTTACCTCTAGACTACGGAGGCCGCTAGAATTTAGATTAAGGTATATATAAAGGAACTAGATTTTGAATAAACAAAGTATCAGCTCCAATCAGCAGGTTTTGTTTCGTCTGATTTTCATACCACGCAAAATTAATACCAAAGTCTCAAAATAACGACTGTAAATTGCTACATGTAGGTTCTAATTTGTTACTAGNTGGAGGCCGCTAGAATTTACATTAAGGTATATATAAAGGAAATAGATTTTGAATAAACAAAGTATCAGCTCAATTAGCAGGTTTTGTGTCGTCTGATTTTAATATCACGCAAAATAAATACCAAAGTCTCAAAATGACTGTAAATTGCTACATGTACGTTCTAATTTGTCACTACGTCTCTTTGCAGGCCCTAAATCGGACGGGGCGTGGAGCTACCACTCATATTTGTCTAGTACTAAAATTAAGAATACGTGGAACCACATCTCCACTCCGCCGCAGTCTTCAGCCAGTGCAAGTATTTCCGTCGGTCAGCTTTAGAACAGTTTGACGTGCTTACCATGCCCATTCGTCGAAATGGGGCAGAGATTTATGTAAAATATTATCACCGTGTGAAATTGGTTCACGCATTTATGCAAGGCTTATTCATTTCTTTCGTTCCTAGCCGAGCCTATCATTATCGGCATTTTTAACCCCTTCCGTTTCATACACATGCCTACACATACACAATGCCTTTGAGATGCACAAAACGGAGCCCCAGTCGAGATGAAACAGAATAGTCCTCTTTCCGGTTACCCATCACGCCCATTAACCCCCCCCCCCCTGTCCTGAATATTACGGTATTCTCACACACTTCAAAAGGAGAAATAATCCCACAACATGGCATGCATTAGCAAGACTAGCAGACACATGTAAAGTTAATATTCCAGTTGATATGGTACTCTGAAGGCAAATGCATCGTAATGCTGGATCAATATAAATGACATGTGAATTACTAGTACTTTAAGCTACTGCACTATGAAGGTTACAGTAACATCCACTGAAACAAGCAAAATTATTTTTAAAGTGGGTAAGCAATTTGTTTAGTAAGTCATCGAATAGGGAGTAATGTAATGGAAACTGCGTGAAAAATCCGCAGAAGTGGAGAAGCTCTGGGTATATACTGTTATGGGGCTACGTTAGAGCTTCATAACTTGTATTCAGTATTCAGTGCCCTACCGATACTGGTGTCCGCTATCTCCCCTTTCTGCCAGCGAGGTCGGCCCTCTACTGGCATTGGTACCCGATAACTTCCCCATCTACCGGAGGCATTGGAAACTACTTGGGCGGGAAACTTTTTGCCTAATTTTGCTCAGAGGTCTCCTAGAAACATGAGGATCTTTTACGTTCCGTAAATCTACGACATGGGACCCAAGGCTTAAAGTCCTTCCCGGAGGACTTGTTTCCTGAATTTTTCCGCCCTTAAAAATTCCACAACCTCCGCCGGGTAACTTGAGTCATGAGGTGGGAACGTTACCCCTAGACTACGGAGGCCGCTTCCTAACTTGTATTCTCCTCCAAGTATAATTACAATCATCAAGCCAAGGAGGATGCCATGGACAGGGGATGTAACACGAATGGGCGAGGCGCGGAATGCATATAGGATATTGGTGGGAAAACCAGAAGGAAAGAGACCACTGGGAAGACCAAGGAGTAGGTCGGTGGACAATACTAAAATTGATCTTAAGAGAGATAGGGTGGTATGGTATGGATTGGATTGATCTGGCTCAGATCAACGGTAATGAACCTTCGGGTTCCATAAAATGTTAGGAAATTCTTGAGTAGCTGCAGAATTGGCTGCTTCTCAAGAAGGGCTCAGCTCCATGAGTAAGTAAGTAAGTAAGTAAGTAATGGGGATACGTTAGAGAGCAGGTCCATCCTCAGCACTCACCTGCTAATTCTGATGACTGAAACATCGATCCAATTTGTGAATTCACGATCAAGTCAGCAAAAAACCCTACACGTCCGAGACGAGTTCCTGCAACTGCTGACGAGCTTCTACTGATAATATGCAAGTTATTTTTCAGTTAATGTTCCCTATTCATTGTAATAATATTTTGTAGGTTTGTTACTTTATCAAAATACAGAGGATTTTTACTTTGTTGATCGGTTTCAGGGCTCTGCGCTTCATGTCGACCGGGATGCCACTTTCCGGGATAGTTCAGTCAGTATAGCAACTCGCTATGGGCTTCACGTTCACGGTATCGTGGTTCCATTCCCGGCAGAGTCAAGGCCGTCTTTGGGGCCCACTCAGTCTCCAATCTAACGGGTACCGAAGGTTCTCTCCCGGGGGTTAAGCGGGCAGGGACGTAAAACTAACCATTCACGTATACCTAATGTTTATGTTAAAAAGGGGATTTCGAGTCGTGCCTCAGCTGCTCTGTACGTCTTCATGGTGTGGTGCTCAATTCAGTACAGAGGCAATTTTACCTTACTAGTCTACGGTCCTTATTTTGAAGAAATAAATGAGGCTTATGAAACCACCTTACTGTGCAACCTTCATTTTTGTTTTCTATGCCGTCGTGTCATATCAAACGAAATGCGGAAATTAGTCTTTAGAACATTTTGTTTACCTTATTGGTTTATACAAATAGGTTTTAGTATATTTCTACTGTTGTACAAGTATCGATTTTAATGGAAAGGAAACAGTATAACAAGAGGCCCGTACTGCTTGTGCATAAGTCATGTCCATAAGGAAGACTGAATATAGCCTGTTAAGAAATCATTTTAAAACACTGGAGTAGGACTAATTCCCTTGTACTGCGGCCACTTCGGTCTACTGTACCAGCCACAGATGATAGGTGAGGGTGATTGTGGAGCAATTGGTGGAATGAAGATCGGCAGGAAAAACCGAAGTACCCGGAGAAAATCTGCCCCAGCGCCAATTTGTCCGCCACAAATCCCACTTGACCAGACCCGGGATCGAACCCAGGCCGCCGCGGTGGGAAGCCATAGACTAACCGCTTGAGCTATAGCGCGATTCTGTACCTTAGCCATAAACAGTGAACTCACAATAAATGAACTTTACAGTCGACAGAATCCTGAACCCGATTTTGTGCATTTTATGAAACACATGTTTCTGATAAGAGTCTGTTACTGCTAAATATAACTCTAAGGGTTCCATGACCATCTACACAGACTCATTCGGATCCCAGGGTTAGTCGAACTGGTCCCTCCACTTCTTCAATGGCCCGCTTCTCTCCCTTCATACAGTAATTCATTTAAGCAAAGCAGACTTTGTTACCGTGTCGTTTCCATGGAAACTAAATATAAAGCGAATATCATTTAGTTAACGACAGGTCCACAGGGCAGCAACAGACAACGGCGTTTCAATCGCCAATGCAATCTCAACCTTTGCCCCACCCAAAAACATTACCTCTCTACCCTCAACTCTTACTATTATTAGATTCTAAAGGGTTCTGGCTTTTGGGCTTTTCCACCGTCCGGAATTCTAGGTAATACAAGGCACGACATTTCAGAAACTGGACCTATTTCCGTCTTCAGGTAGGGAATGAAGACACCTACTCAGTTGGGCCCCTTAGAAAGAGCTGATCTCAATCACTGGACTCACTCAATGCACTGGTCTAGTGATTGATAATCAAGTTCTTTCTAAGGGGCTCAACTGAGTAGGTGTCTTCCTTTCTCACCTGAAGACGGAAACAAATCCAGTTTCCGAAACGTCATGTCTTGTATTACCTAGAATTCCGGACCATGGAGAAAGTCCAAACACCCAGTAATTCTGTATTACTATTGTGCTTATTTTAGAAGGCCCTTGGGAAATTCTCCTCAAGTTCAAATGGTACACTTTCAGTGAAATCGCAATTTCGATGTGTCCACGAATTGTTACAACGTGTAGGAATGGATGAACGGAAGGGGTAACGGTGTAAGCAGTGCCTAGGGATGTCAACTGTCCAATCTTCTCGTTGAATTTACAACGGGCATTCCATTACCCATAACAAATTCACTAAATGTTGGTTTGCAAAATTGTAATTTTCAATTTTGTACTAATAGACCAATTAATGACTATGAAACACAATCTATAGTTAAACGTAAATTGTCGTTCAGGTAGTCAAAGAAATTCCCCTTGTGGAATTAGCTTGTTGGCAGCATCCGTCCACTTGTTCCTACCCTGAACCCGACTAATCAACCCCACATCACTTCCTTCCCTGCATTTCCTGAATATTATCACCCCCTCTACGCCTACGTCTTGCAAGCGGCCGGCAACAGAACTTGTCCAAGTCGTGGGCCCTGTGTAACCAGTCCGGGCCACTGTTCCAAATGTCAGTTAATAATTATGTTCTGAATCCCTAAGTCCCGACTTAATTGACGGGAGTTTCTGCTGCAGTGTAGAGAAATTAATTTTATAGTAACTAAAGGGCAATAGACCGGTCACAGTAGCCGAGCGGTCTAAGGCATGCACTGTCTTCGCTCGCTCGGAAGCCGGGATCGTGGGTTAGAATTCCACTCAGGGCATGGATGTTTGCGTGCGTTTTTCTGTGTTTGTGTACAGGTAGAGGCCTTGCGACGAGCTGATCACCCGCCCAAGGAGTCCTACCGAATGTGTAAGATCTAGAAAAACCGAAGTGAACGGAGAAGTTCATGGAGGTAGGCCTAGGCCCACTGGGGCTGNCCCGGGGGCTGTAGGGGCAGGGGGGGGGGAAGGGCAATAGTTGAGCCCGGATTTTAGGCGTTCTTTACGAAGCAAAAAAGGCTCGTAGATGTATGTCTGTCCGAGACCCAGTATAAGCATCTAAATCGATCTCTCCCACGTATTTTTAATTCGATACAGAAGCCTTTCACAATGAAAGCTGTTAATCAATTACTATTCTCGTTAATACCGATCCATAACAAAACCTGCCTTATATAAGGCCATAAATGGATTTTTCCATGTATTCCATAAAAAAGCCGATATTGTTGAAATTCAATAAGGAACTCTTCAACTAAACACGTTCGACAATTTCGATTTTCGATCGCATAATAAAGTTCTATAAGGACAAAAACTGACTTGGTCTATGTATCTACAAACCGGTTCACAGATTTTGTTGAAATTCGGCGCCGACACTTCTACCGAAAGTTGTATGCCAATTCAGATTTTTGTCTCCACTGATCCATAAACACGCACCGCATATAAATTCCGTTCCACAGATTATGGCACACTCCTGTAGTGATCTATACTTCATTATTCATATGTTTAAGCTTAGCAAACTTCTAAGAATCCTGCTGTAATTTTGTGCACTAAAATGCGTGCATCTTTCCCCTTTGTTTAAAGATATAACTGCACTGAAGTAATGAAACTGTTTCCTACTTAGCATATTATAGTTTGAACAAAGCAGTCTTCTGGGATTTGGCAGACTGCTTTTACCGGTTCTCACGGTCTCTTCGCTTGCGGATTTCTTATATTTTTCCTTGTACCCTGAAGATGGAGGCGATACGTTCCTCCGAAACGTCGGTTAACACCACGTATACACGGTGCCAAATCCCAGAAGACTGCTTTCTTCATAGTCACCGCCGTGAAAGCCTCAAATCTTACATATAATACCGTATTTACGCATGTATAGGCCGCACATTTTTTGCCAAAAATTCAAGAGGAAAACTGGGGTGCGGCTTATATTCGAAACATTCGAAATTACACTTCATTTTAAAAAAATATATTCATAATTAGTAATACAGGGTGTAATACTCCTGAAATAATATTCCAAGAAAATTATTTTTTCTATAATTTCTGTCTGAAAATTGTGACGCGGCCTATACATGCGTAAATACGGTAGTTTGCTTGCTGCCTTAACTACGTGTAGACTAACACTAATCTTCACAAACACTAATACGGTACTTCAATCTGGCAAACAGTTAAACTGTCCTTGTGCTTAACTAAGCAATACGCCATGAAGACGTATGGGGGAGTGAAGGTATAGCGTATATCTCCAGCACTAACATCAGGTCCTAAGAACTTGTTCAGAATATTTACCGCACAAGTTAATGATAGTGATACGATAAACAGGCTAAGAATGGTTTGTATTTGTATTGCAATGTGAAACATCAGTCAATACACTGTCCGGAAATGGCACTGCTGTGTTTATTCAACTGTCAGCATTACAAAAGGAGTGGGTAATGTACCACAAAACAGTGGCATACACACCCCAGCTCTCTAATACTCTTCCGAAGGACGAACTGCTGTACATAAAATTGGCGCATGGCGAATTAAAATACAACTCCCAATACCGATGGAATTTTTACTAAATAAATCTTTCCACGATCGGTATAAATATTACTTAGCTGTGCCATTAACAATCAAAACAAAAAACAAACTCCGTAGCATGTAGTCCGCAAGATAACTATATCGACTGAGCGACCGCCGCTTGTCGGTGAAGTTAGTGTAAAGTACTTCAGATATAGAATAGAACGTCGTGTAGTCAGCGCAACGGATCCCCACGGCCGTTAACCTCGGTTTTATACAGCGGAGCCGTTATTTCCTTCAAATAGCTCCTCAATTATCCTCACGAGGCTGAGTGGAACCCGTTTCAGACCCACTACTTCTCAGAAAATCTGGTAGCGCCGGGACCTCAGACCACTAGACCACAGAGGCGGTCACATTAACAATCAGCAATCGTTAAAGGCTTTCTCCTATCAGGCACTTATGGAATTGCTCATGAAATGTAAGGTTTGAGGTTTTCACGGCGGTGACTATGAAGAGAGCAGTCTTCTTGGATGTGGCGCCGTGTAGATATTGTGTCAACCGACGTTTCGGATGAACGTATCGCCTCCATCTTCAGTGTAGAAGAAAATCCCCTCTCCCCTCCCTTCCTGCTATATACAGCTGCGTTTATTCTCGACATTAGTCTATTTGCACCTGCTCACGCTGGTTCTTCGCTTGCGGATTTTCGTTTTCTTCTACCTTGAAGATGGAGGCGATATGTTCTTCTGAAACGTCGGTCAACACAATATCTACACGGTATCACATCCCAGAAGACTGCTCTGCTCATGAAAAATGATTTGTTTTATAGAACCCCAAGATCCCTGACCACCACCACAAAAACTCACTAGTGGGTCACACGCTGATGTCGGTTTAAACCCACATATTCACAACCTACCTCGTTTCAGATTACCTAACTTAAAAGACCCCCCCCCTTCCGCCGGAGTATCTCTTCGCGCGATATGGGACGCTAACCGGTATCTCAGTTACACGATTTCGGGTTTCAGAGAAACGGTGGTACCAACATCAACACGTGTTTCTTGGTTGACGATACAGCGGTATCTTGGTGAATAAAAGGACAAATTAACCTTGCGTGGTCCTATGGTGGTTAAAAGGGAACAGATGTAATACCAAGCGGGCCGTAATCCATTCATACATAGAATTATCTTAGGACATTCCTGAAGAAATCTATGGACACACCGAAACACATACTGACCTTGGTTCGAACCAGACACATTCAAAACACAATACTATTTATTATTCCTCCACTGGGAGATGATTTCTTAGCCTGACCCTACCATTATCAGCAAAACTGTCTTTTTAAAATATATTTTAATGTTAAAAGACAGGGCAATCCAACGACCTTAGCTCTACGGGTTATGTCTAAAGCTTTTAATTGAAATAACGGATCAGTGGAACATGATACACCGTATGAACCGAGGTTCTCACAACGGCGGTTAGTCGCTGGCTTCTCACCGCGGCGGCCCGGGTTCAATCTCGGGTTTGGTCAAGTGGAATTTATAGTGGACAAAGTGGCGCTGGGGCGGGTTTCCTCCGAGTACTTCGGTTTCCCCTGCCAATCTTCATTCCACCAATTGCTCCACAATCACCCTCACCTATCATCTGGGGCTGGTACAATAGGCCAGAAGTGGCCGCAGTACAAGGGACTTAGTCCCACCCCACTAGCAATAAAAAAAATTAAAGTTCTGTCTTACGAAATACAGTGCCATTTAGTCCGCTGGTTCCTTGCCTGGCTTACTCTTGAACCCTGGAGACCATGGCGACATATTCCTCTGAAACGTCGGTTGTCTTTCAACGGACTACACGATGTTATATCACGCAAGACAGTATTATGTATTTATACACAGAGATATTGGGTTTTCGGACTTTATCCATCGTCCTGGTTTTTAAGATAACTCAGAAAAACACGACTGGTCCAGTGATTGAGGCTAGCTCTTTCTAAGGGACCCAACAGAATAGGTGTTTTCCCTCACCTGACGACGGAAACAGATCCAGTTTCCGAAACGTCGTGTTTTTCTGGGTTATCTTAAAAACCAGGACGATGGACAAAGTCCGAAAACCCAATATCTCTGTGTGTTATACACCATCGTCAGAATCCTATAGTAACTACTAGTGTTATTTATAATTCAACGTCTTACGGAATACGAGACAGGATATGTGAAGTAAAGTGCTTGATGTAGGTTCTTGGAAACGGTGAAACAGAACAGCTGACACGAGCAGACACACATACGAGTACCTAACATTACAATATTACATTGGTTCGTGTGTAAGTAGTGACACTCGTTTGTTCCGAACACACGCGTTGCAGGGGCAGATTAATTTCAATATCTTTTACACTCGAACATTTAGTCGTGCTATTATATATATGTGGGTCTTAAGGCGCGTCCAGATTACTCGTGCTCGTGCTCGTCGGCAGACTCGTCTGGCTTTTACTTGTGCTCGTAAATCTTCGTCCACACTACTTCAGTTGCTCGCCAGGCTTCGGCGCGTGAGGATCCGTATATTTTACTTGTAGTGTGTGTAGGTTGTAGTAGTATTTTAATTTATTGGCTATAGTTTTTAAATTTAAAATTTGCTTGTCTCATGACTTGTCATATCGTTCACATTACTCGCGAGAATAGCGAGTCATACGAGCATGAGCACGAGTAATGTGGACGCGCCTTAATACAGTATTCCACTTCGCCGTCTACACCAGCGTTTTCCAAAGTGGAAGCCGCTCACAACAAAGATGATAAATTAATTAACTTCAAACCTAGAAGTCGACATTAAATTACGAATATGCAATTTAATAGAAAACGTACTTTATAGATATCACGAAGCTTAATTAGTATTTATTTTTGGAAACCACTAAATCACACTGACCGCCTCTGTGGTCTAGTTGTCAGAGTTCCTGCCTACACATCCAGAGGTCTGGGTTCGATTCCCGGCGCTACCATATTTTCTGAGAAGTAGTGGGTCTGCAACGGGGTCCACTCACCGTCGTGAGCATAACCGAGGAGCTACGTGAATGGAAAAGTAGCGGCTCCGGTCTAGAAAACCGAAATTAACGGCCGTGGGGACCCGTTGCGCTGACCACGTGACACCCTCTATCCGCAAAAGTTGGTATTAACTTCGCCGACAAGCTGCGGTCGCTCGGTCGGTATAGTTCGCTTGAGGACTTCAGGCAACGGAGTTCGTTTTTCTAAATCACACTGCAAGACATTTATATAGGTCAAGTTGCCTCAAACTTTCTAATTCACTTAAGAATGGCTCGCATTAAAAGCACACATGTTATTATTGTTGAGACCTGGCATTATCACGTCGGTACTTTACAGTCTTGTGGGACGCGACATGTGCTTTCGTATCAGGTACTGACGTTCTGGAGCAATACGCTCGCTTGAAGATAAATGTTGCTGTATACTGATCAAACTTCACGGTGTCACGTCACAGAAGACTGCCATCTCGTTATCACTCTTATTAGATGTCATCTCCGTGCCGTTGATTTGTGTACGGGCCGCAAATACCAAATTACTTACATCAGACTTCCCCTCTAGCAGGCGGAGCAGGGGTGGAGTCCAACTGGGTCCACTCGGCACTTCGGCCACTGATTGGCCTACTGTACCAGCCCTGGGTGATTATGATGCAGAATTTGAAGGAATGAAGATTGGCAGGGGAAACCGAAGTACTGTCCCAGCGCCATTTCGTCCACCACAAATTCCACATGACCAGACACGGGCTCGAACGCGGGCCACCGCGGTGGGAAGCCAGCGACTAACCGCTTGAGCTATGGCACCACATTCTCCGGTTGTGACATGTGTACTAAGTTAATAAACAATCCAGTGGTGAAGGAGCCATCTTGCACAGTTCCTAATCATCCAGCTGTTGGATCCTCTGAACACGAAGGTTTATCCTCGTCGCTGGACCATATCTTGAAGCAGCATGTTAGTGCAGAACGCCGAAGCTATTAGGGTTCAATGATTCTTTAAGGTGGGTTTCTGCCCTTCCAAGACAACTACAGAGGCTGTCCTCGACTAAGCCACGATACACTTGTTGGTTATTACTCACAATTATCAATTCATAAACGCCGCTTAATAAAGCGTATACAGAAAGGCCTCTGTATCATGGTAATCATTATCATCATGAAGCTGACAAGCTGAACTGTTTGTTGACCCGCTCCGGCCTCAGTTCCTCTGCAACGGCGTTTCTCAACCGCTGGGCCGCGGCCCGGGGCATACCGGGTCCTCGTCTTATAGAAAAAAGGATTTACCAGGCCGCGGTCTGACAAAGGTTGAGAACCACTGCTCTACACAACCTGCCAATACCTATTTTCTGTTCACCAGTGAGGCGCCTCGATTTGTGATATGTCCAGGGCCCGGATTTTGATGACATGTCACCTTTTTTTCCTTGTATCCTATGCGATGCTCTTAAATATATAAATCTCGGATATGAGCTGCTGGATACAGAAATGCAAATTTTATAGGTAATTTTCTGTCATTTTTAGGTTTAAGGTCATTTTTTTCATTTTTGGGGTAATTTTTTGGTAAATTTTTGGACTTTTAAGGGTATTTCTTGTCATTTTTGGCCATTTTAGGGAATTTTTATTCATGTGTTTTCTCAAATGTGAATAACATGGAAGCGAACTGTTCTTTCTTTTCTCCTGTAGGTCATTTTTCTGGATTTTTCGGTCATTTTTTTTTTATATTTTCAGGTCATCAAAATCCGGGCCCTGCATATTACATGTTTGGGTCATATTTTAGGTCATTTTACTGGATTTTTCGGTCATTTTTTTTAAATATTTTCAGGTCATCAAAATCCGGGGCCTGGTGATAACTCTGTCAGCAACGTGGAGGGCTACAGGAAAATGGGAAGGTTTGATTCCCGGAAAATCATTTTCATTCACCTGCACGTCTACAACGGTTTTGGGGCCCACGAAGCTTCATAATCTATAGTAACGGGGATTCATCTCGCCCAAAGTAGACCTACTCACTCACAATCATATACAGTTCAAATTAAATGACTTTCATCTTTACTTTAACGCCCTTTATTGTCCCCAGGTCTTTTTGAGTTAAGCAAAGATATAATATTACCATTATTTTTTGATGAGGAAGTTCACTTCATAACTTGGTCTCTTCGCTAAATACAACTAGAATGATCAGCTCCAGGAGACTGGCAGGGCATGTAGCGGGCATGGGGAGAATAAGAATGCATATACGGTTTTGGTGAGAAAGCCAAAAGAGATCAGTAGGTAGACCTAGAAATAGAGGGGAGGATAATATTCCCACCGAAACCGTAAACGCATTCCTATTCTTCCCATGCACACTACATGCTCTGCCCATCTCCTGGGGCTGATCATTCTAGTTGTATTGAGCAAAGAGTACAAGTTATGAAATTGTTCGTCAAAACTTAATGACAACATTATCTCCATACTTAACTCAAAAGTCCTGAGGACGTTAAAGGGCGTCATTGTAAAAAACCACGTCATTTTAATTTTGGCTAGAAAACCGAGATTAACGGCCGTGGGGATCCGCTGCGCTGACCACGCGACACCATCTATCCGCTAAAGTTGGCGCTAACTTCGCCGACAAGCGGCGGTTGCTCGGTCGGTATAGTTCACTTGCGGACTACAGGCCACGGAGTTTTTGTTTTGTAGATGGATCTTATATCGGTCCAACGCGGCTCTAAACCCGACCGAGAATGTGATATCTAGTGATTGTTCATGTTTCCTTCAGTCCGTCTCATTGGCTAATAGACTTAACATCTTACTGCAGGTCATTGCCGCGCCTTTCAATATCCCTCCAGACGCCATCGCACGTGATCAGCCCACTAGAACCCATTCGATGGAACACAACTGTACATGATGCAACGTCATAAAATAACAGGGTAACTGACCTTCGTCAAGTGTCCCACACTGTCCCCCGCCCCGGGTAGGTTATCGCTACTCTGACGTGGTAGGGCTTCCGTGGTCACGGAATCCCAGGAGCTGTGCCGGAGGTAGTGTAGCTACTGGTAGGATCACCCCTGCCGGACGGGTCAAAAAAAAAACCGGATAGGCTGGTCCTCCAGGTTGGAGGTTCACGTCATAAACTTCCTTACTTGTTGACAGGCTTTTTACGATCGCAGCCGGACGAAAACACCTCAAACGACCTGGCAAAATCAAGGACTTACGAGTGTGAATTTGGAATGTGCTGGGGCAATTCGGAAATTGGGAATTGGAGACGAAAGTCATAGGATGGGGACCAGTGGTGAGGAATCGTGAAAGAGGCCAGGGGTCATCATGAACTGCAGCGGCCGCAGAAAAGGCTTCCTGCCAACGTCCTCTCCCCACTCTGGCGGATCTGTTGTTTTACTGCCGTCTGCGAGGTGAACAGGGGAGCAGAAAGGCGGCTCACGTGTCAGCATCTCGGAGTTGAGATGAGTGTACCACCTGCTACTCACTTCCTCACGATTTAAAAGGCCAAACATCAGCTCAGCCGGGTTCTAAAACTTTTATGACTACATAATGCACTCTCTAATAAAATAAAACCTTTATCCTGGAAGCAATCTGTCCGAGAAACCGTAAGAATGGACAGCTCTTTACTTCGCGGTCGTTGGCTAGCAACAAATTTATATTCAATATTTTCGTTTCTTGTTTCAAAATAAGTGAAGCTGGCTAAACACACTACATACAATACAAAACATGCAAAAACTGGATGCAATATACAGATGGACTTTGAATAGCAATTACTTCTCCACCACAGTTCACACGGTTTGCTGAAGCGCAAGGATTACGTTGGCGGCAATGATACATGCCTCGGCTGTTGTTGTTGTTATTGGAGAGGGTGGGTTTCCCCATGCACTTAGACCAGTATTGGTCCATTGTGTGTCGCCCTGTGATATTCCACCAGTCTCTATACCCTACCGGTACTGGTGCGTGCAATCAGTCCCGGCTCAGCGGTATCTCTATGCTCCCCCCATCTACTAGATGCGTTAGAGACTACTGTTGGGCGGGAAATTCCTGAATTTGCCTCAGAGGTCCCCTTGAGGCATGAGGTTCTTTTACGTGCCGTAAAGCTACGACACGGGACCCACGGCTTAAAGTCCCTCCCGGAGGACTGTTACTGTCTGGAAGATATCTATCTGCGAAACAAAATGCAAAAGAAGTTTAGCCTTTACTCTTTCCCAGTTAGGCGGAAGGAATCGCAAAGTACCGACAGGCATATGCTTTCGTCCTACTTGTCCCTCACCTGCCCAACCTCATCTCGACTTGTCTTCACTGCACAAGACGCTCTGGTTAGTGTGTAAGCCAGCAACAGAAATATTTCTGCATGGGTAAATAGTTAACCTTTGTGGAATTGTATAAAGTCTCGCTAAAGATGGCCCTTTCTTACTAAATACAGTGTAATCTTTTTGTCGGTCAAGGACATCGCCCATTCGTTTACCACAAATGAAAGCACTGCAAACAGGAATGTTTTGTGCACGGTTTTGGGTTTATACAATTAATCTGTTGGAAGGCAAGCAGGTTCAGCAGGTAGCGAGAGGTAACCCTACAAGATCACCAGTGGGTGGTGATAGAATCACCTTGACAGGCCAAAAGACGTGTCCGAGACCATAAATCATTCTCCTCATTAGCAATCATCAAATGACGCAACACATTCTATTTCAGATGCACGACGACCAGTCTCGGCCACGTGACTAGAAATTCAAATGACTATCCGCAGTTCTTTACCTAGATCATCCAATCAAATACGGCACGCGGTAGCGTAGTTGGTTGAGGGGCTATGCTACAAGGAGGAAGGTCGCGGGTTCAAGTCCCGATGAGGTCACTGGATTTTTTCAATTGACCTAATCCTTCCAGCCGCACTATGGCTCTCTATGGCACTCAGCCTCTAACAGAAATTAATTAAATAATTTTCTTGGGGAGTAAAGCGCGGCAGGCGCGTAAGGCTGACAACCTTACCGCCATCTTTGAGCCGATTGTCTAGATAGTGTGGGACCCTCAACGTCTCACAACCCCATGGGCCTTCACGGCCTGGTACAGGGATAGCTTTACTTTTTTTTACCCGAAACTTTCATTCTTCCCAATTAAAATCCTACTTATGTAGATTAAGGTGTAATTTCACCTTGCAACTGTTACTGTAATGTCTTGAGGAGGGGAAAACTGCCCCCTTTCCAATGTGTACTCCACTCAATATATATGCACACACACACATCTAACTGTTTCAACTTAAATTTCCATTTCTTTTTACTGCTGGGGTTGGAAGAGATGAAAGAACTGATTACATAGATAGAACAACATCTTGTAGTTTAATTATAATTAGAACAGTAACTGGGAACAGCGACCTGCGTCACCTGGTGTGTTGCGCATGCGCAATACACGTGTTGGATACCCATTCCATATTAATTGGGTCTCACATTTTAGTTTCCTGTCATTTCAAATTTGTTTCGTGAGGTAAGGAGATGGGGAGTACACATGGAGGGTTGAGAACGAGTGGCTTACTCCTCTGGCCTATTTCGAAGGGCGAACGGCGAATAATGCGATTTCTCGAAATCAGGGAATTCCTGTTCAAATTTCAGTGGCGATTTCTGGGTTCTAACTGAGCCCCATTCCTCTTCTGGAAATCTATATGCGAGCCTTACGGCTGTCCCCCGTTTCATTTCGAACTTTATAATTATAAGCAATGACTTTGGAAGCGACACCTCACATAAAAACAGAAATATCGAAAATAAACTCAAGATTAAGTCAATGAATTTGGATTACACATTAGGATTACTTATCATGACACTTACAAGAAAAGCTGAATCAAAAAGTAAACCCCTAAGAATGCTGAAAACTGTATAAGCCAGTGGCACGATGTTACTTCATACGGTTCACAAGTATGGATGACGATGACGTCATCTCAGAACTTAAGGATGGTGGAAAAGCTACATAAGACACAATGAAAACGGTAAAGCTGTCCCCGTAACAGGCCGCAGAGGCCCATGGGGTTCTGAGACGTCGAGCCTCCCACATTTTCTAGACAATCTGTTCACAGATGGCGGTAAGGTTTCAGCCTTACGAGCCGGCCGCCCTTTAACACCAGGAAGATTCCTGATACTCATTCCTGTTAAAGGCTGAGTCGGCTCCAGGGCCACGGTGCGGCCTGAAGGTTATGTGACCTAAAAAATCCAATGACTTCATAGGAAATCGAACCCGGGACCTTCCAGCTTGTACCAGAGCGCCTCAACCAACTACCCTACGGCGCGCCCGACAATAAAATGCAAGATAATTAAAATATATTCCAGCATACAAATGTAGCCTAAACAGATATAATTTATCTCTACGTAACATCAAGCCGAGGGAAATATCTAGTTATGGCAGCGGATTCTGGATTTTAAAACAAACGGAATTACAGATGTTAGGAGTACATAT
Source organism: Cryptotermes secundus (assembly GCF_002891405.2). Classification (NCBI taxonomy): domain Eukaryota; kingdom Metazoa; phylum Arthropoda; class Insecta; order Blattodea; family Kalotermitidae; genus Cryptotermes; species Cryptotermes secundus. Next base: position 996,114 of record NW_019729899.1, on the reverse strand, counting down.
GCATCTGAGTTCACTATGTGGAATCACAAATTAGACCCCCAACGATATTCTGATATCAGGGAAGGACTTTAGAGTTACAAATATTGTTGAAGAGATGGAAGGATACGTATAAGAGAATCGGAAAGGAGCTAGCTTCAAAACCCGAGTGTTACCGACCAAGGGAACGCTGAAGAGACCAATACCATCTATGAATTCGTACAAATGGGCTTAATGGACCTATAAGGTTCACGATATATATATATATTTTCAATTTCTTTGGGTAGGGTGAGACAATCCACCTGGTAAGTTGGCCACTATTTGGCCTGTTGTTCCAGCCCAGAATGAGAGGTGATGGTGAGTGTGCAGCAATTGGTGGAATGGGAATTAGCATGATCTCACATGGAATCGAACATGGGCCGCCGCCGTGGGAAGCCGAAGACTAAATATCTGAGTTATGGCACGGCCCATAACGATGTTACAAACACATCAACAAATTCTGTTTCGAAGACGCAAATCTTCATTCGCTATATTACGGTAAATGTAGAAGTTATATAGAAGTGGTCCTGTTCGGAACACAGACTGAGGGTGTTTGAGAACAGGGTGCTGAGAATATTTGGACCGAAGAGAGATGAAGTGACAGGAGGTTGGAGAAGACTGTATAATGAGAGCTCATAATTTGTACACTTCTCAGAGTATAATTAGAATTATCAAGTCAAGGAGGATGAGGTGGGCAGGGCATGTAGCACGAATGGGGGAGACGAGAAAAACGTATAGGATATTGGTGGGAAAGCCAGAAGGAAAGAGACCACTGGGAAGACCAAGGTGGACAACATTAAAATGGATCTTAGAGAGATAGTATGAGATGGTATGGATTGGGTTGATTTAGTGACAAAAACTGCTTGCAGCAAAGACACGACTTATCAATTTTACTTCAACGTAATTGGTCTCATAACCGGGTTTATTAACTCACAGGCATTACTTCTATATAGCGTAGACCTCCTGACTTACAACATCTGACAAGAACTGACTTCATATACACCAAATGTTACGTTAGACCCTTCTGCGGGAGGACTCTGACCGTTATGTAGACGACACCCGTGCATACACAAAACAAAAAAACGCCTACTTTACAGAAAGGGAAAGGGAACTAAGGAACAGGAGCATAAGCAGTTCTAAACAAGGGTTAACAAATTTAAGGGTGAACAATGAAAAGGTGAGGGGGTGGAAAAGATGCAGACAGATAACATTCACATAAGTTAGGGCAGACGGCAGACACCTGTCATGAATTGTACGAGTTTACTGCGGGCTGCAAGAGGAGAAGACAAGAAATTATCGGAAGGAATATAACACCTTAGCATGTAACATCAAGATTTCAGCTCAGGGCTCTAAGGCTGCTTTTACTGGTGCTCCACTGAAATGAAAGAAGTGCCAGCAAAATAAAATTTTAGCGTTCCTGGCTACAGATTCTGAGGTCCGGGTTCGATTCCCGGCGCTATCAGATTTTTCCTGAGAAGTAGCGGGTAGATGGCATCAAATACGTCTCTTGTTATTGAACTGTGCTAATGCTGATCCATATTAGTGCTGAGACCTTCTTGAGAAACCGCCAATTCTGCAGCTACTCAAGAATTTCCCAGCATTTTATGGAACCCGAAGGTTCATTACCGTGTCCACAATAGCCCTCCACTGGTCCTTATCCTGAGCCAGATCAATCCAATCTACATAGTTCTATCTAAGATCCATTTTAATATTGTCTACCCACCTACGCCTTGGTCTTCCTTCTGGCGTTCCAACCAATATCCTATATGCATTCCTCTTCCTTCCATTCGTGCTACACGTCATGCCGGACTCGCGAGCCAGACTCGAACGTGTATGGGCCGCCTAATGGAGACTACACAATTAATAAAACTTGTATCATCAAATAAAATAATACCTAACGAGATTCGATAATGATCAGCGCTGAATTAAATTCGGGTTGCTGGAAGTTTACGTCTTTAGGGGACTTGCGCAGATGCACGTGTCCATGGGACCACCAGATTTCACTATGTAGGTCCTACAAGCCAACATCTAAGGAAGTGAAGGATCCCAGTAACACTGTAGGTTAAAACAATTACAGAGGCATTAGAAACAACACGATTAAGCACTATGTCATGAAGGCGTATGGGGGAACAACCATTCTTCACCCCGGCGCTACGCGGAGCTGAGTTGTCAGTTTAACGCCCCGGCCGCTTTACTCCCTGGAACGGAGCCTTCAGTACCCACTGGATAGGAGGTTGGGTGGGCCCTAGAGCTGGTCTCGGCTCTATGTAGGAGAAAAATTTCCTGTCCTTGCAGGGAATCGAATCCAGGTGGTCTAGTCTGTAGCTATACCGACTGAGCTCTCCCGGCTTTAAAAAAAAAGACATGTTGATATGTAAGTTGTTTCTTACTTCATTAAAATAATGATACTTTCTCAACTGCAACGATTATGTGGTGTGCAAATAACGTTTCGGGTAAGCTGTGGCAGGACGTTGCAGTGTCATCTGTCTGCAGAAAACTTCAAGAACTTGCCTCTGGAGTGACGGTCGCAAATGCAGCGATACTACTCAACACAGTCTGCCTGCTTATCATATGAACATGCGCCTGAGAACTGCGATGCTACCCGCATAGCAATGCGCTGCTTGCTCACTCCGTAGTCCATGTTTACTCACCGCCGCTTTCAGTAGCTCAGACTACAAAGCGTCGAGTGGCAGTAGTCAAAACCGTTCGTGTGCTTAATTAATTAATTAAACATGACGCCATGAAAAAGTAAGGGGAACTGGAGGTATAGCTCCACAATTCTTGACCTCGGTACTAGATGAGGTTGGTGGTCAGTCTTGAGCACCGGTCCCTCAACTTCCGGCGAGTCTGCGGTAATTACCGTACAGGGAGCCGAGTGGGCCCCAGAGCCGGTCTAGACGCTGAGTGTCAAATTCGAGGATGACTAATGAAGCAGTCTGAAAGGATGTGCAAGGTAGGGGTCCTTACTTATTCCAAATCACTACCCGGCACTCGTCTGGAGGAATTTATGGGGGAAGGGGAGTCAGCCAGGATATTCAGAGTTCCGCCCCAGATTCGAACCATGAACTTTCCGAATACAAATCAAATGCGTTACCGCCCCCCGGTAGCATCGTGTCAACAAAGATATCAAATGTAGAGTGGAAACTGGCCAAAAACCCCCAAATTACATGCGCGAGTACAAAAGGAACGTGCGACCTCGGTGCCAGAACTTGCAGTGTAATAGCATTGTTATTCGAATGTCATTTTCATATCGGATTCTAACAGCTACGAGATGATCCTTGATAAAACCACGAAATTAAGCGTCACCTTTACCACAGTTGGCAGGTTTTTTTTTTTAATGTTTCCGTCTCATTACAGAGCCGCCATAACGATCTTCAAGACACCCCTGAAAAATTCTAAGTGACTCCTTTTATACACTAGGGTATAGTAATTATCCCTCCTGCTTGACGAGTCTATGAAGCTATTTCGCCTGTATAATTAGTACTTTATTATAAAGTAATTCGTGCTGTTGTCTAGGTCTATCCGGCCTTCACGTATGCCATATGTGCTGACGACTTCACGATATACAGCACGCTCCAAAAGCCTTGCCACTCTACTCTCCTGTTCCCTCACCTAACCCCCCCCCCCTTTTCATAATCCAAATTCCTGTTGGTTAGCTCGCGTGCTGAAGTCAACCGGTCTCGAATGAAATACTGCATGTTCATTAGGAATGTGAGAGAACACCGTGTGGCTTCAATTAATATTTTGACGTCCATGGCATCACATCTCACGAGGTCTGACTTAGGTGGGCCGCACACGGGCATGCGTCAAGACATGAAGCAAAGAAAGGAGCACAGTTGAAACGAATGAGATTATCAAAACCGCCGCACACCGGTCTGAGTCAGGACTCAGACCGTGTGCGGCCTACCTTATACTGTTCGAATTTCAATATTGTCGGAGTGAGACAATGGGCGGTACGTTGCTTTCCAATATGGCTCCAAGTCTGACAAATGAACCTCTCCGAGCTCTATTTATTGGAACACAGAACAAACTCATCCCGACCACTTTAGAATTTATTTAATTTTAAGACTACGTTGACATATCCAAAGAAAGTATCTGGCAGGGTTCATGTAATGTCACATTTCTATGCACTGCTGTTGCCTTTTTAAAAGTTGGTTGTTTAACGACGCTGTCAGTATCAAGAATATACTTGAATCGCATAAATGACACGATTAAAAATGTGGGGGAAGTCGGCATGGGAAACGGCAGTATTAGGATAAAACCAGCTCCGTGTTACTTTTCAGCCACAAATCCCAAACTGCGTTCAACACGTTTCGGTCAACCTTGATAATGACAATCGTTACTTAGGATATCGTGTCCGAATGACTTTAATAATAATAGTATATGGGTAAAGGTGTCGGTCACGGTAGCCGAGCGGTCTAAGGCATGCACTATCTTCGCTCGCTCGGAAGCCGCGATCGTGGGTTCGAATCTCACTCAGGGCACGGATGTTTGTTTGCGTTTTTCTCTGTTTGTCTACAGGTAGAGGCCTTGCGACGAGCTGATCACTCGCCCAAGGAGTCCTACAGAATGTGTAAGATCTAGAAAAACCGAAGCGAACGGAGTTCATGAAGGTAGGCCTAGGCCCACTGGGGCTGTAGTGCCAAGGGGGGGAAGCAAGGTAAAGCTATCCCTGTAACAGGTCGTGGAGGCCCGCAGGGTTGTGAGACACCGAGGCTCCCACATTTTCTCTTAGACAATCGGCTCACTGGCGGCGGTAAGGTTGTCAGCCTTACGCGCCGGTCGCCCTTTAACCCCCAGAAGATTCCTGGTACTCATTTCCGTCAGAGGCTGTGTCGACCTCAGGGCCATAACGCTGCTGGAAGGAATAGATCAACTGAAATTTCTATATGACTTCCTCGGGAAGCGTACCCATGACCTTCTGGCTTGCAGCATAGTGGCTCAATCAACTACGCTACCGCGTGCCCACAGTACTTGGCTAGGTCTACATTTATAAAATACTGTGGTCCTTAGTGCGAGTTCTGGGAGTTATTCAGCAGATTCTGAGATGCAGAATGATTGTTGTAGGGTTCTCGGGCCCGCTGTCACTTCAAAATAGCATGACCTATGCCTCCAGCAAAACAAGAGGCCACTTCTGGACAAACTGCATTGTACAAGTTTAATCCAGGGAACTGAACAAGATATTCTGTTACTGTAGAATAAGGAAGCACAATAGACCATTGATCGTCGCAATTCTAGGGCCAGTTTTATGGCTCACCCCTCATATTCATACAGTAGAATCATAACAGCCTTTGGAAATATGCAGAATTTTCAAAAAGTTCCGTTCAGTTCACATCTATTTCAGTTAAGACATTGTTGAATGGTTTCGGTGCCAGTTCCCAAGAAAACTGCATCTTCTATAGTTCCACTGAATTTTAACTTATTTTATGTGATTTATCTAAACTGAATGTAAGTCACACCACGGAGTTGCGTCCTTCATAAGCCACTAGTCGCTCAGTACTCAAGAATTCCCCAACATTCTATGGAACCCGGAGGTTCACTGCCGTGTTAACAAGAACCCTGCACCGGTTCCTATCCTGAGACACATGGAACCCTTCAAAGTCCGAGTCTCTGTGTAACATTTCGTAACAAAATGATTGTTACGGTGGGGTAGCTACCCTCCACAACTGGAGGCCGTCCCCTCCATTAGCAACGAGGGCGCACCATATCGCGGCGACAAGGGACCCTACTTAACGTGAAAGTAAAAAGTAAAGCTATCCCTGTAACAGGCCGTGAAGGCCCATAGGGTTGTGAGACGCTGAGGGTCCCACATTACCCAGACAATCTACTCAAAGATGGCGGTATTACGCGCCGGCCGCGCTTTACTCCCCAAGAAAATTATTTAATTTATTCCTGGTACTCATTTCTGTTAGAAGCTGAGTGAACCCCAGGGCCTAGTGCGGGTGGAAGGATTAGGTCAACTGAAAAAAAAAATCCAACGACCTCATCGAGATTTGAACACATGACCTTCCGTTTTACAGCATAGCCCCTCAAGCAACTACGCTGCTGCGTACTTAACGTGAAAACGAATATTATAAACTTCGAGCTCTTAAAGAAGAGAACTTATGGCAGGAATGTAGACACAGAGTCTAGATCTACTTATTGAAACATTTTACACGATTTCTATAGACACGTTGGCATGGACTTGCTAATATCATCCCCAAATCTACACCCCACGTCTCACCATCTTCTTACAGGAGGTTTCATTGCAAGCGGTGTCTGGCGGGAGATCGAAGGATCCTCCCGTCAAGTGCGACAGAATTAAGTACGGTTGCGCTGTATTAAGGTTCCACAGCAGAAATTATTTCTTCTTACAAGCCCGATGCATTCCACATTCCCCTCCCATCTCCTCGTTGAGTAACTACCCCCAGAAGAGGCTCCGTTTGAGAGGTCGCGAACACACAGACACGCGCATCTTGTGGGTGGACGAGACAAGAGGCACGCGACCAGCACGCGGGCTGAATCAGCTCCAGACGGACCCCAAGGAACAACCGACAAGGAAAGAGGGAGCTCGTGTAAGATTTCGAATCCGTCTTAAGAATAAGGGCTCAGAGAATGGGAAGGGCGGGGGTGAGGTATAAAAGTTGACAGAGCTAACTAGGAAAGCTATTGTACAACGCCCCGTGGCCCATTCTTCGCCCTTCTCAGTCTAGCGCCCCCTCTACCCCTCTCGCTCATCGCCCCCGCGCCAACAGTTATGAACCGCAATAGCGCAATGGCCACGAGTCACCTCCCCATCCCCTTACCTCAGTCCACATTGCTAATCTGTGCAACAGCGAACCAAGTGACAAGCGGCACAATTTGACAATGCCTTCCAATTCCTAAGCTGCAACTACGCAGCTGTAATCTTCCTGCCAGGCTGATATTTAACGACGCCTTGTTCGGGTCTAACGGAGAGATCATCACGAATAACTAGTATCGGATGGTAAAGGTTTTAAGACGATCGTTGCTGATGAAAGTTACTAACCAGCTATATTCTTGTCATAAGAATGACAGCAACAATAAACTTAAAAAAAACAAAAAACAAAAAAACTCCGTGACCAGTAGTCCGCAATGGAACTATACCGACCGAGCGACCGCCGTTTGTCGGCGAAGTTAGTGCCAAGTTTTGCGGATAGAAGGGTGTCTCGTGGTCAGCGCAACGGATCCCCACGGCCGTTCATCTCGGTTTTCTAGGCCGGAGCCGCCATTTCCTTGAAATAGCTCCTCAATTATCCTCACGAGGCTGATTGGACCCCGTTCAACACCCAGTACTCCTCAGAGATTCTGGTAGCGCCGGGAATCGAACCCGGGACCTCTGACCACAAGACCACAGGGGCGGTCACAGAAATAGTAACAGGAATAAAAAAAATAATAAATCTACATTGAAATACAGATTACATAATTACGTACAGGTTGTACAGGAACGTACAACGTTCAAATTAAAACTGCTCGTAATGGGCAAAGTCGCTGTTCTTCAACGAGGAATAATTTATTTCGTGTAGGATTCGAGGTTCTCACAGACGTGGTTATGAAGAGTTCTGTCTCCTGGGATATAACGCCATGTATTCCTTTGAAAGTCAACCGACGTTTCAGAGAAACATAGCGCCTCCATTTCCATTGTTGAAGAATAAGCCAAGAAGGAACCAGCGTGTTTGCTATGTTCTTCACGCTGGTTCCTTGCTTGGATTATTCTTCGACCATGGAAATAGAGGCGCTATGTTTCTCTGACGCGTCGGTTGACTTTCAACGGACTACACGGCATTATATCACATAAGATGGAACTTTTCAACTTACCGCGTGTCTTTTTTTTTATTTACTCACTTTCTTTTGTTTTATTCCTTTCATATCTTTATTCCATTCCCTCTCTTCTCCGTTGAAACGTTGAATAAGTTATATTGTTACCTTTCAAAGAGAGTAGTTTTGGGTACAGAGGTGCCATCTGTTTAAGCAGGTGAACACTATTACAGCGTGAGAACGACATACACATAATCACAAACCGTCTTCAGTTATATATTGCAGAAGTTCTCTGTAAATTTAAAATAAATAAAACGGAAGAGACACGACAACCCCATTGTCTGTATGGTTCTCAATTTACTGGGCGAAGATTTCTCAACTGTAAGAGCGAGATGGCTTCTAACTGGGAGATCATCGTGAAATAAAAAATTGAGAGCGATTTGGAAGATCGATGTCGTGGCCGATATGAAGGCACCGTCCGTAAACTGCACATACGGATTAAAAAAATACGACAAATCGCAAGGCAGCCTGTAATCTGGCCGGGATTTGAACCTGCCGCTATACCAACATACTACGTAGATGTCCAGTATGACTATTAAAGGCTTCCATTTCTTTTCTTTGAACTGGCAGGAAAACTGTTACATGTCGCTAACCTCTAAAATTATCGTCTAACGCATTCTACGCAGAGCCTGTTCTTAAAAAAAAGTCTCGTTTTGATTGTACACTTCATATCAATTTATGAAGCCAATATGAGGAAAGTTATGAAAGTTATATTTTTAAAATATCAATAGATATAGGTGAAGATTTCATAAACAAGGCCAGACACGAACGGTGCCCGGCTACGAACCCATACCTGGTGCTCGCTGCATCGAAAAGACAATGACAAGCATACATATTCATTTGATACAATTTTGATATTTTTATTCATGACAAGGTTCGAAAGCTCGTACAACTTACTGGATACATAAATTTGTTTTCCGTCAGTCAGTATGATGCAACTGCTTACTGAAATGATTCTGGTGAAAGTTGGTGCATGATAATAATCAATTTATAGCTCTCACAGTTTTCCGAATGCAGAATTCAGTATTACTTAAGCCACTTCTACACGCAATGATAGGGGTGAGCTATATAATATAAAAATAAGCCAGGTGTGCATTTAAAAAAGACCTTGTAGAGGAGGGTTCATGCAAACCTGAACGTTCCCCTCTCATTCTTGAAACTGGTATCAAGGCGCATTGTGTTGTCGTATCGCTGAGTGGAGGAGCATGGGATGAGGCATCCAACATGAAAGAAAATTTCCTGCGGCCAAGAGGGAGGCTGCAATATGAAGAATAGTGCGCAAGGGGATGCAAGAAGAATATTCACTGGGAAATAAGACAGTGAGGTAGGGGGTAATAGATATACAGAACATTAAATCGAAAGGTGGGAACAAGAGGGAGAGAGAGGTTTTGCTTCAAGGGAGCAAAAGACCAAGGAGGAACGACTTAGAAAAACTCTAACTCAACTGGAGATACAGAAAGCCAGGGGTCAACAAATGACCTCTCCCTTCGCAAAACTTGCTACGCAACAACGAGGGGACCGATAACTGATTTTTCTTAAATAAAAGTTCGGTTTATTTTTATTCAGGTTGTTTCGAATTGCGACTGAGATCGTCATCCGGACATCCAGCATGGCACGCGGGCACATCTCGTCTACTTCGGTGCCACCCCCCTCAAAATGTACATAATTACATCTTCCTCCATGTTCGAAGTCACAACCTGCAGCAAAACTAGAAACGCTCAAAGGGAATCACAGTAGGCTCCATATGGTACGAGCTAATAAGACAAGGCGGGGGCACGAGATAGCGCAGTTGGTTTTGACACTATGCTACAAGCCGGAAGGTCGCCGGAGCGAATCCCGATGAGGTCACTGGATTTTTCCTATTGACCTAATCCTTCCAACTGCACTATGGGCCTGGGGTTGAGTCAGCTTCTAATAGAAATGCGTACCAGGAATATTCTTGGGGGTAAAGGGCGGCCGGCGCGTAGGGCTGGCAACCTCAACATCTCACAACCCCATGGGCCTCCATGGCCTGTTACAGAGATAGCTTTACTTTTTTTAATAAGACAAGGCATTATGTCACACTGGGTTTATAGGAGTCGCGATCAATGTTACCTATTTCTTCACTAAACCCTCAAACTACATGACGTTACAAATACATCCGATATAAAATAGAAAGCGTCACAAAGCGACGTACCGCAGTTTCTCAAATGTCATTACACTCAGCTCCCAACAAATGTGGGCCTCTTGGTGCGAGAACCCTCGATTCTATTCGATGCGTACACAAATGGAAACCCGCGATTATTGAACTCCACGGTTGGAGAGGGGTACATGTTAATCGGCTAAACACTCGGTCTAAAATATCTTATATCTACGCCATATTAATGAATTTATATCACTGATAATTTCTTTCTCGTGATTCATGCAGAGTGGCAATCCATACTGTACCATTTGGCTTACAAATTGTTATAAGAACTGATACAAAATTAACAAAATAAGTTTATAAGAATTAGAATTACCACTCTGAGACAGTGAAACATGGCGAAGCTGACTTGCTGACAGAGGTACCTAGGAGGCCTTGAGACTTGTTTGGGGAGAATCATGCTACGGATAACCAAGGGGCTTAGATATAAATTCAACATTCTGACCGTTACGAAGCAGAATGGATATCCATATTCTTTCCAAGCACCACTCAAGCCAAGTCATAATAAAAAAAACTCCGTGGTTTTAGTCCGCAAGCGAACTATACCGACCGAGCGACCGCCGCTTGTCGGCGAAGTTAGTGCCAACTTTAGCGGGTAGAGGGTGTCGCATGGTCAGCGCAGCGAATCCCCACGGCCGTTAACTTCGGTTTTCTAGACCTATTTCTATTTCCTTGAAATAGCTCCTCAATTATCATCACGTGGCTGAGTGGACCCCATTCCAGACACACTACTTCTCAGAAGAAATCTGGTAGCGCCGGGAATCGAACCCGGGATCTATGGATCTGTAGCCAGGAACTCTGACCACTAGACCACAGAGGCGGTCCCGAGATAAAACACACAATAACACAGCTAACAAAAATGACTGATACCAACTCATTCTCCATAAAGTGGAACGGTCCTTCAAAAGCTGACAGTCGTCAAACTAGTCAAGAAATTCAGCACAATTTATGGAACCCGGAGGTGTGTCTCCACCTTAAGCCAGACGAACCCCATTCACCCCCAATTCATCCAAAATGGACCCTTATTTTCGACAGACGTGACAGTTACGGCTGACAGGACAGGGACCACTTCTGGACTCTCGCTCGCTGTGGTTGCTACCTGCCACACGCTGGTTTCTGTCTAGGCTTATTCTTCCAGCCTGAAGATGCAGGCGACATGTTCCTCCAAAATATCGGCTGACTTTCAACGGACTACACTGCAGTGAGACCCTCGAATTCTACATATTGTAAAGACGTTTACAAGCTCATGTAACGGCATGACGCTGTTTCCGTCATGCCATTACATGAGTCGCAAATCCATCCATATACAACTCAGACAGGGTGAGGGCACAGTTGCCCAGATAATTCGTCATGAAGAAGTATGGGGGGATGCAGATGAACTCCTACGCTCCTCCTGATTTACCCCTAGAGAATGTTCAACTGGAGGATGGGTGGACCTCAGAGCCAGTTTCGAGGTGGTGGAGCAGGAAAATCGGAAGTTACATTAACACTGCAACTGAGGATACCGTACATCGGAAACTGCCTTCTCTTGTTAAAGCAGCCAGGATATAACAACTGAACTACGGGCTTGACGACGGAGGAATCCGGGGTAAATTCTCGGTAAATGCGAGATTTCCCTTTTCTCCGCATATCCATACCGGCTCTGGGCTCCATCAGACCTCAAATTCAATGGTTACCGGGGTCTTTACCCCATGGGTTGAGTGCCCGGGGCGTGAAGCTGTTAATTCACGTCGAGGATGAGAATGTATGGAGCTATTCCTCCATACGTCTTCATACTTCTTGCCGTGTCGAATTAAAAAACTCACGCCAATACAAAAGCGCTGCCCTAAGGCAAGACTAAGATGTACTGGCATTAATTAGCCTAACCAGACACTAAGCTACGGTACGTGTTTGTGCACATCGGGGAGACAAAGACTTGCCCTCATGAGTACGAAGAAGTGATAGCATGCCGGTCGGAACCTTGAGGTTTAGTTCCCACCTGCTCCGTGCCGTGGAGGCAACGTGTGTCCGTCTGGGACATTAAAGAGCTTCCTTCTCCATTGATGACAATCTCATATGCAAAATATCGCTATGCAGAATACACGGAGGGCCGTACTTCTAGAACGTCACTCCTCATTCCCGTCGTAAGTTATAATTTCCAGGCTACAATGTTTTGCATTTATTTTTAACGCCATAAATAAAACTCCTTGGCCTGTAGTCCGCAAGTGAACTATGCTGACCGAGCGACTGCCGCTCGTCGGCGAAGTTAGTGACAACTTTTACGGATAGAGGGTGTCACGTGGTCAGCGCAAAGGATCTCCACGGCCGTTAATTTCGGTTTTCTAGACCGGAGCCGCTATTTCCTTGAAATAGCTCCTCAATTATCCTCACGAGACTGAGTGGACCCCGTCCAGACCCACCACTTCTCAGAAAATTTGGTAGCGCCGGGAATCGAACCCGGGATCTCAGGGTCTGTAGCCAGTAACTCTGACCACTAGACCATAGAGGCGGTCTAACACCATAAATAGCTCAGATTAAATTGGCTGGCGTCGAAAGGTTGTAGAAAGAAACAAGAGTGGCTTAATTTTATGTATTAATCTGGAATTTTCGTGGACAGGCTATGAAGAATTACAGAACGAAACCGGCCTTAAGCCCAGATACGATCCTGGCAGAAAGGATACCCATTTGACGACATTCTATGTTCCGTATCTGAGAACGGAGTGCTGAGAGGACAAATGAAGCAACATGAGGTCGCAGAAAATTACACAACAAAGAACTATATAATTTGTGTTCTTCACCGGAAGTTATTGCAGCAAGTCAAGCAAGGACGCATGGGGTGAATGAGAACAATTCCGGTCGAAACGCGTAAGGGGATGAAGCTACCTGTGAAGGTCTAAAAGTAGATGGAAGAATAATATTGAACATGATATTCCAAATGCTGCGACCAGTCTGGACATA
>NW_019729899.1:978239-982295 GCF_002891405.2 Cryptotermes secundus | reverse complement strand
AAAAAAGATAAAGCTATCCCTGTAGCAGGCCGTGGAGGCCCATAGGGTTGTGAATGTTGAGGTACTCACATTTTCTAGACAATCGGCTCAGAGATAGCGGTAAGGTAGTCAGCCCTACACGCCGACCGCCCTTTACCTCTCAAGAATATTCCTGGTACTCATTTCTGTTCTGAGGCTGAGTCGAACCCAGGGCCATAGTGCCGCTGGAAGGATTAGGTCAATTGAAATAAATTCAATGACCTCATCGGGATTCGATCCCGCGACCTTCCGGTTTGTAGCATAGTGCACCTTCCCCTCAAAATGTACTAAGAACAAAATATTCGTTCTAGTTATGTTAAACAAATACTTACGTAGTTGTCATCACTACTACTACTTTGAATTCAGAAACGTCGATTCAAAATCTCGGCCCAGGGACTACGGCCACCGTATTTTCGTGGTTTTCCTCAACACCTACTGGTAAATGCCATAACTGTATCTTAAATGAGGCCAAAACCGATTCCACGTCTACCACGTGAACACACACGCGTGGCCTATCTGCATTCTCCCATGAGCTTGTGGGATCGAACAGAATCAACGTTACAACAGTGTAGATACCAGAATGGGTTCCCAACAAACAGAACACACAGAATAAAGGGTTCGGTTCTGTCTACGTGTCCATCTAGGCTGGAACCAATGGCCACTACAACGGAATTCTGACAGATGTTCAGTTCCAGAGGTGCCTCTAGTTCTATAGGGGCGTGAGACTTGGTCTCTGACATTAAGGGATGAACATGGGACTGGGGGTATTTGAGAACAGGGTGCTGAGAACATTTGGACCGAAGAGGGATGAAATAATAGGTCAGAGAAAAATGTATTATTTTGTATTGTACTCTTCGCCAAGTATAACTAGAATGAATAAGTAAATGATAAGATCTGCATGGCGTGTAGCACGCAAGGTGGAGAAGAGGATTTTAGTGGGAAATCCAGAAGGAAAGAGAACACTTGCGAGATCTAGACGTTGATGGGAGGATATTAAAATGAATCTTAAAGAAACAGGATAGGATGGTATAGAGTGGATTCATCTGGATTAAAATAGGAACCTGTGGAGGGCTGTTGTGAACACGATAATGAACCTTCGGGTTCCATATAATATTGGGAAATTCCTGAGATACCGAGCTAATGGTGGTTTCTCAAGGATGATTCATCTTCATGTAGTTAGTTCGGTCGAAGAGAAATGCATTAATTGTTTGCGGCACGATTTCACTGCGTGCAGTTGCAGGACGTTTTTAAAATGCAACTGCTTATGGTTTTAGACACTGTTCCTATGCTATGCAAAACTATAAGTGAACAACTTGGAGTTTAAAGTTTCAATTATTATACATAAAGCCTCTTCGCCGACAAACAGCGGTCGTTCGGTCGGTATAGTTCGCTTACGGACTACATGCCACGGAGTTGTTGTTAAAGGTAAGGTCTTCCTAGTACTTAAACACTGCGCCTTGAAGACATACGTGGGACTACAGACCCATCATAACATCTGCACCGGATAAAATGGTCAAATTTACACACCGAGGAAAGACCCCAAGGCCGGTCTGGACGTTGCGGAGAAAAATCTCTAGCACCGTGCCAGGAACTGAACCCAAATTCCTCGGTTGTTCAGCCCTACCCTAGTCGCTATACCAACTTGTCTATCCTGGCTTCTAATAAATATACATTATTTTAAGTAAGTTGTGTACAGAATAATCTGGTTTCAGCGGTGCGGCGGTCATGAAAATTTTGCGACTTCTCATGTCTCAGAACGTCTTTCAAACTGAAGTGATCAGCATTTATTTTTCAGTAAAATGACGTAAATAAATTAAGCTTCCCAGTACATGTTATCAAGCTGCCCGTGTACTTGACAAAACTGAAGTGGTGGTGCTGCTGGGACACGGTATGCGTCAAGCATAGATGGTGCACTCCGTAATGTCACTGGCGACCCCCACAACTACATAGCCAGTGTTGCTAGGCATCCTGTAAACACGACGTCACGCAACAGTGAAAGCTATCACGTAACTGTTTTCTGTGTTGTCAGTGCTGAAGCTACATAACAGGAGTATCAGTCAGTCAACCTTACGCTCCAGCCGCCCTTTACGCCCAAGAACATTCCACGAATATTCCTGGTACTCATTTCTGTTAGGGGATGAGTCGACCCCAGGTCCATAATGTGGCTGGATGCATTAGGTCAATTGGAGAA
Organism: Cryptotermes secundus; assembly: GCF_002891405.2. Lineage (NCBI taxonomy): Eukaryota > Metazoa > Arthropoda > Insecta > Blattodea > Kalotermitidae > Cryptotermes > Cryptotermes secundus. The sequence goes on along the minus strand of NW_019729899.1, from coordinate 980,086 downwards.
AAAATCAATGACCTCACTGGGACTTGAACCTGTGACCTTCCGGCTTGTAGCATAGTGCTTCAATCAGCTGCAATCGAGAGGCACTCTATATAATCCTGTCGAGTACCGGGCACATCAAAGTCTCAGATTTTCTTAGAAAAATAGGTCACGACCGCTTCCCGCCACATACTTCTGACTTACTGGTTCACAATCATCCTACTACAGGCGTACTTAATAACAAAACTATGTGGCCTACAATTAAATTGATTTTGTTACGCACTGCAAATATTTCATTGCTTCTATATGGAATTCTGCAGTATAATTCTAGTCTCTCTTTCAGTCCTTTAAACGTCTTAAGAAGTTGAGGCAGTCAACAGACTTGCCTGAAGACATACGTAGTAAGTCTATAGTAGACACTGCAGCAGCAGGATACGCTACAGACTCCATTTCGCTGGGGGAGCTAGTACAGGGTTCCCATAATGTTCTTTCCTTAAATGGGGACATTTCCATTTTTCCCCTAAAAACCGGGAAATTTGGTAAAACAGGACATGATAAAAATTAAAAAAAAAAATCAATAATTATATATTAAACACTGACAAATTTAAACATGCAAAAAATGAGCCTAAAATTATTAATTTAGAAACAGGACAGCTAAAAAATCACACAAAATAAAATGTAGGTCTGCTTACTTTGCGAAAGCCCTCCCAGATATATCTCAATATTTATCAGATTTGTGAACCTGTTCCAGGAACACTTTTGCTGGATCCCATTCCAGACGCACTAGTTCTCAGAAAATATGGTAGCGCCGGGAATCGAACACAGACCTCTGGATCTGTAGCCAGAAACTTTGACCACTAGACCATAGAGGCGGACTAACGTTAACATTCAGTACAAACTTTACCAGCACCAGCCGGCCCAAAACGGTTACAATCTTAGACACAGATGGGCGTAACTTCCTTCTGCGGTTTTGTTGTCTGATTCGCTTGAATTTTCGTTTACTTTTCATTCTAAACGAGTGACGCGTTTCCTAGCTATGATTACATAGCTTCGAATAATCGCATAAGCAATAAAGGACTGGAAACGACGTGAAAGGCAGCGGTCGTGGCCAATTTTTGTATGTGCCTGAGGTGCGATTTGGGCCCCCGGGACCTCCACAAGGGATCAGAACCACGCTTGTGCCCTTCACATAAAGAAATTCTTGCTATTCCGCAGTTAATTTCATCCATGTTTTTAAATTCAACTTAAATTATAAATTTATCAAAGCCTGTTGGCACAAAACGCTTCCAATTCAAGACCACAGAAAACCTCCGCTCCGGACACCGCGGCGAAGTCTACATCTCCGAGTGGTGGAGCGATCAGTTTAAAGAGACGAGGCATCAGGTGCTTAGCAGCGCGCGGTTTCCTTGGGGGGGGGGGAGCGCGCCTAAGACGCTGGAGCATGAGGACATGCGCCGTGCTCCATTTTTTAGTTTTTATTTGTTCCAACGTCAGCTACCTGCAGCTTTCGGCTGAGGAGTGAGGTAGTAGTAGGCTACGGGAGATTTAAAACAAGTTCTCGGGCATCTGGAATCTCATTCTTTAAACGTTATGTTTCTCATGGTCACGAAAAGTAGGATTGCTTTATCAGAGATGTACCTATATATCGCATGAAACTAAAAGGAAAATCTGTACACAATAAGTGAACTATCGATGTGATAACCCTTTAATGCCCAGAGCATCATGAAGAAGCCTTCCTCTTATTTTTTTTTAATGCTAGTGGGGTGGGACTAAGTTCCTTGTACTGCGGCCACTTCTGGCTTATTGTACCAGCCCCAGATGATAGGTGAGGGTGATTGTGGAGCAATTGGTGGAATGAAGATTGGCAGGGG
>NW_019729899.1:912975-978207 GCF_002891405.2 Cryptotermes secundus | reverse complement strand
GGATCGAACCCGGGCCGCCAGCGTCTAACCGCTTGAGCTATGGCGCGACCTTTTCTCTTCTTTGTCCTCAGCCTAATTCCCTCATTTTGTTAAAAAATAAATGGAGGCTTATGAGATCGCCTTGCTGTCTTCGTGGCGTAATGCTTAATTAGTTGGGCAGAGGGACAACTTCACCTTAGCCTGTACGGTGGAACTATCCTTGTAGTGGAAAGGGGGAAGCTTCTCGAAGGAGAACAGACACTCATACCAATTCNCTAACCGCTTGAGCTATGGCGCGACCTTTTCTCTTCTTTGTCCTCAGCCTAATTCCCTCATTTTGTTAAAAAATAAATGGAGGCTTATGAGATCGCCTTGCTGTCTTCATGGCGTAATGCTTAATTAGTTGGGCAGAGGGACAACTCCACCTTAGCCTGTACGGTGGAACTATCCTTGTAGTGGAAAGGGGGAAGCTTCTCGAAGGAGAACAGACACTCATACCAATTCGCTGGCAGATTTACGGCAGTTCGGTACAATACCTGACAAACGCAAAGGAGAATACCTTACGAGATCTCTACCGGGGGTCGAATTGTGACAATCCGTTCTGCACAGCGAGTACTTAATAACGTAAAGTTATCTGTGTGCATAATTATCACCCGTGACGTAAAGCTGTGAACATTCTGAACCTTGGCACTTGGTGATTCAAACCGGATAACTGAAATGATACCGATGTTTATCGTCACAATACAGTCAACTGCAACACAAGTTCTTGAAATTCATGGTTGTCCAGAGATGTTTCGACACTTACAATGTCATCCTAAGGGGCACATACTTAGTAATACAGAACAAACTAGCTGAAGTTCATGTTTGTACATGACTTTAGAACAATTTTTAAAAACTTTTCGTAACAGCCGTACATGTAACATCACGCATTACGAGCAACGTGAATTAAGATTCCTGTACTCAAGTCAAAGATTCGTCTTTCAATGCCGTGTTATGGCTGATGGGTTGAACAGACCACAGGGATGTCCATTAAGAGACTCCATTGACGTCTTAATCTGCGTAAGCTTGAAGCTGTACGTATTTTGTTGCTAGTGGGGTGGGACTAAGTCCCTTGTACTGCGGCCACTTCTGGCCTATTGTACCAGCCCCAGATGATAGGTGAGGGTGATTGTGGAGCAATTGGTGGAATGAAGATTGGCAGGGGAAACCGAAGTACTCGGAGAAAACCTGCCCTAGCGTTACTTTGTCCACCACAAATCCGACTTGACCGGACCCGGGCCGCCGCGGTGGGAAGCCAGCGACTAAACGCTTGAGCTATGGCGGATGAAGCTGTACTTGGGAGGAGCATTGTTAACGACCCCTCTAAATCGACCTCACGATATGAAGACCGATTATTTTTGCCGGTGTTCCAATAAACCGGTTCAAATTCCGGTTCTCAGAAGTATTAAGACAATCAGTTGGTATGACTTTTGACCGTACTGTGGGCCTTGACGAGCCGAGACTGCTAAGTCAGTATAGTTAACTAGAATATAGGTTGGCCCACTGAAATTCAATATCCGGCAGGGCTAGGGATTTATTCTCCACCAGAAGGTCCTGACCGGTTCTGGGTTATAGGGATACACCAATACAATGGACATTGAGGGGATTTCCCCCCCGAGCAACGTGGCCGGAATGTGAAGCTGGCGACTGGACATTCACTTCTACTTTGCATCCAGGTCATGAGTGCATGGAGCTGTACCTCCACTAACTCTTGTTTTTATAGGGTGACTCCATCATCCAGTCAACTCCATCAAAAGAATTACAACTGTGATTAATGGCTTCTCATCAAAGTTCAATTAGCAGAAAATATATAACCTAAAGCACTGCGGACAAATTAACGATTCGTAAAAGGTTCTGATGCCGGTCACGGTAGCCTAGCGGTCTAAGACATGTACTGTCTTCGCTCGCTTGGAAACCGGGATCGTGGGTTCGATTCCCGCTCAGGGCATGGATGTTTAGTTTGTGTGTGCGTTTTTCTGTGTTTGTGTACAGGTAGAGACCTTGCGACGAGCTGATCACCCGCCCAAGGAGTCCTACCGAATGTGTAAGATCTAGAAAAACCGAAGTGAACGGAGAAGTTCATGGAGGTAGGCCTAGGCCCACTGGGGCTGTAGTGCCGAGGAAAAAAAAAAGGGGAGGGGGGCTCTGATATCAGCAAGCAATTCTGTGGACGAGGTTAGCATACGAAAAGGGGATGAGCCAGATAATGAACGGAAAAATGAAAGCATTAAGCTCACTCCAAATTACTGGGTTTTTGGACTGTCAATCCTGCGGCGTGCTAAAAAAAATAGAGAACAAACGCTGTGTTCTGTAGAATACCGAATTATGGACAAAGTAAACAATTCTGAGTGTTATACGCCACCTTCCCAAACTGTTAAACTCGCTGAACCGAATTATCGCAAATTCGGACTAGTGAGCTTTTTTTTTTTTTCCCCCCGAAATCGAAGGTTCGACAGTTACTACTACGTACGTTCGATTAACTGTTGTCGCATCTTAAGGAAACTGTGAATCGCTGCTAATATACGTCCCATTGTATGAGGCTACGCAGTTATCATGATTCTGTCGGAGCCTTTGGGCGCATGCCGACGCCACAACCACATCTGTCCAAACCATTCCGTCTAATTCGACGCTATATAATCGCATGGCCTTAAATGACCGAACAACTAATGTACGCATTTTTCCCCCTTGGCACTACAGCCCCAGTGGTCCTAGGCCTACCTACGTGAACTTCTCCGTTCACTTTCGGCTTTCTAGATCTTACACATTCGGTAGGACTCCTTGGGCGGGTGATCAGCTTGTCGCAAGGCCTCTACCTGTACACAAACTCAGAAAAATACACACAAACTAAACATCCATGCCCTGAGTGGGATTCGAACCCACGATCCCGGTTTCCAAGCGAGCGAACACAGTACATGCCTTAGACCGCTCGGCTACCGTGACCGGCAGTGTATAAGAATAATATATAAGAATTCAGTCCGTACCTCACAGGAAACAGATCCGAACCCACGATCCCGGCTTCCGAGCGAGCGAAGACAGTGCATGCCTTAGACCGCTCGGCTACCGTGACCGGCAGTGTATAAGAATAATATATAAGAATTCAGTTCGTACCTCACAGGAAACAGATCCGAACCCACGATCCCGGTTTCCAAGCGAGCGAACACAGTACATGCCTTAGACCGCTCGGCTACCGTGACCGGCACTAATGTACACATACCTATATAAATCCTGCGAGGTACCAACACCTCGAATAAATGCGGGTGTAACAAGTACCTCACATTCCTGACACATGGTTGCACGTAGGGGTGCTGCAGGAGTAACTGACAATTCAACTGGAACCCTTCACTCACGCCACCTACTTACAGCTCTTCCCTCCCTGGTATAAAATATTCCCCCAACACCTGATATATGACCTACGGTTCGATAATGTCCATAGGCGTCACCACGGAACCTACCCTGATCAAATTCAACCCATTTTACACTCTCGCACGCTACTCACAATCCATTTGAATACTACGCTCCAACCCACTTCTGAAGTAAACACCTTCTACGACAATCTCAAAATCATTGTTTATTTCTTCACTCTACGTTTCGGCTCATCGCTACCTCCTTCTTCAGTTGTTAATTTTACCACGCTGCAATCATCTTGGTCGAACGATAGGATGATTGGTGAATAATGGAAGGGAAAGGATTTGGAAGGAAGCGGCGATGACATAATGGAAGTATTATCCTGGAATTTGCCTAGAGAGGGCGAGGAAAATCACGAAAACCCTCAGTCAGGGTAACAGTTTCCTTGCCGAGATTCAAACTCGGTACCTCCCAAATACAAGACTGCAGCGTTACCGCTATACCAGTCTGATCGGTTATTCCTGATATAATAATTATATTAATATTAAATGCAGAGTACTATCGAAGTTCGATGTATGTCATTTTTCTCTAATCTCGATCTCGTTGAGGTTCAAATACTCTTCGCAACATATCGATTGCAGATCTATCTCCAATCTCAGCTATTCGATTTTAACCCTCGTTTCCCCTATCGAACCACAATATCGTCCTCCCCATATTTCACGAATATCTTCCATAACCGAAGGGAACAGCTGGTCGAATTCTGCACATGAATTTGTCTCCATGTATCTATATACGTACCTCTTACATAAAACGGACGTTGAAAGAAATACCCAATACCGTAACACAGAATTGTCTTGTTCTGTAATAATAATACCTACATACCCTTGCATGTTCCCAAAACAATACCATAAATTACTGCCAGGTCAGTCCTGTTCCAAGAACATTTCTGAACCACTTCAATATGCATGAAGTATCCTAATATCTGATAGCACGATATTATCTTTAACGTTGTAATCTCATGGAAACGTGTTTTAATGCATAAAGATGGAAGGAAGCCTTGAAAGGACACTGACTCCTATGTAATTTGTTTCAAGTCTTTACTGCAGCAGAAATATAGTTAGGCCTTAAAATAAAAAGTGGTCAAGGACATGGGGGAATACTCTATTGTAACATTTACTCTTATCTATACTTTCAGCCATCCACATGTTCTTTTCTAAGAAATTCCCCTAACCTAATGTCTTTGCCCTCTGTCTTCCTCTGCAAGTTGCTTGCACAAAGCTCTTGACCCAATTCTACAAGTCACGCAGAAAAGTTAAAATAATAAATAATTACTGCAGAAGTAACAGCTGGTGTCCTTGACCAAGTTTTTCGCCATCGATAGACGCTATGTGCGAATAAAAATTAAAAACAAAATTAGGGCACTAATTTGATGAAGTAACACTTAAAATTTTCAGGCGACAGGGCAGAGAGAGAGAGATGACGTAACATCCGAGTCTGTTCTGCCGACAATTACTGCCGCAGCTGTCCGTCACAACCTGGTGTGGGGCTCCCGACAGCTGGATCCGGGGGGCGAAGACCTACGGAAGGAGGGCCGAGGTGTCTATCGGCGCGTGCGTATATAGAGGAATGGGCGGCCGTGGGGATAACATTACATGGAGGGAGATATGACAGGGGAAACAACAAAGCCAAATACTTTAACCCCATCCCCCCACAGTTGTAACAAAATTTATTAATTCTACAGTTCTCTTCCAGAAAACTCCTTGAAAGAACTGAACTATCTCCACTTTCTGTAAAAGGAGATAGTGTGAACAGAGAGGCAAAATATGTATTTCACAAATAACTGCACTGTGCAATGTTTTCCTTCACAAACTCATGAAGTCACTCGATGCTTTTATCAAACCCCGAAGATTCATCATTGTGTTCACAGAAGCTGGACGCTGAGCTGGGTGAACCCGCACTATACGTTCAGAGTCCGCCTCTACGAGACCCGTTTCACAGTCTACTACTCCCTTAATGCCTTCATCTGCAGTTATTTTTCATTAAATGTGTGATATATTTAAGATGAGATTGAACTCGGGTAATGCTTGCTACCATTCAGTCCAGAACCTTTTGTCTTCCCGTCTGTTGTCCAAACACATAAAAATTAGAATATACAAAACAATAATTTTGCCTATGGTTCTGTATGGGTGTGAAACTTGGTCTCTGACATTAAGGGAGGAAGATAGACTGAGGGTGTTTAGGAGAACATTTGGGCCGAAGAGAGATGAAATTATGGAACTTGTTAATCGGCAACTTCCTTTTGCATTTCATCACTTGGCTTTTTCTAAGTTCACAAATCTTCCTCAACTTTCTGTTTCCACAAACGCAACTGAAGTACTAACAGATTCCTTAAGCACCAGGTCAAGAGGTTACCTGCTGGAAACGAATTCCGCCGTTTGAGACGGCCACTAGACATGATCATCAGACAATTCAATCCACTTTATTCCTCATAAACTATTTCTCTAAGGCCTATTCGGAATATTAGTCACCAGTCTGCACCTGGGTATCTGAAAGTTCACTGAACTGAGAAATTCCAACTAAGAAATCTGGCCTTTCACCGCATAAATACGAAGTGAAGGGCACAATCTATGAAGCTCCTAGTTAGTTAGTTTTCTAAACTGCTATTGCTTCTATATAACTCACTCCTCTCGACACGTCGTCCTCAAACAGCCACAACTTCTGCCCTTCTCGCAGACATGAAAGTAAAGGTAAATGTAATTCTATTTTAATCTGCAATATTCTGGAAAGAATATAATGACCAGAAGTGCTGAATACTGGTGTACTCTAATCTGAACTCCATCAAAAAAACCGTCGTGGTTTCAGCCCGCAAGAGAACTATACCGACCGAGCGACCGCCGCTTGTCGGCGAAGTTAGTGCCAACTTTAGTGGACAGAGGGTGTCGCGTGGTCAGCGCAACGGATCCCCCAATGCCGTTAATCTCGGTTTTCTCGACTGGAGCCGCTACTTCTTTGATATAGGTCCTCAATTATTCTGAACTCCACCATGCGTTCATTTATATTCAGTGAAGACAACTTCATTTTCACACTGTTTATCCACGTGTCCACCCACACGCATCGCTATCTTCCTAGCTGACCTCAATGTAGTCAGATCATGATGAGATTCGGCAATACTAAAGCAAATGACAGTTTCGGACAATAATGCTACGTCGCTTGACCCTATAAGGACTTCAAAAAAGAAGTTCTCGAATTCGAGTCAAGTGTGATGGCTACGGAGAAACCACTCACCAGGTTTGCCTTCTATGCGTTCTCTGCACGGTCTGGATAAGTCAGACCATGTTTTTCTGTTCGTCGGCGTCTCCTAACTTCAGAATTCTCGTACCTATTTCGATGAAATATGATATGAACGTTATATCATTAGAGGCCATTCCCAAGCCGGTATATTCTGATTTCCTGCAATCGCTAACAACACAGTGGGAGCAGTATTGACGTACAATCAGATCTGTATTTACTGCGACATGTTTCGGTCATACATAACCATCATCAGGCAGGAATACGTAATGTTATAGTTATTAAAGATCTAAGTGTAAATACTGAAATATCTGTTGTGTTGACGGCAGAATAATTCCTACATATTACATACTTTTAAACGCCTATTGCTATATTATGTGGTTGGGGCCACACGAACGCATAAAATGCGTCCGCTGTAACGCACGTCGTGATGTCCGTTGTAGAAATAAAAAAGAGAGGCGAATGCTATGTTTTCTTCTGGCTCCATTGCAGACAAAAAACTATGCAACGCATTCTGCAACTGTGTGGTGTCCTCAGCAACGTCCGTCATGAAGTACGTTCGTTGCAACGGATGTACAGGGGATGAACAAAAATATGGAAACACCTCGTGAAATGCATGCCTGAATTGAAGTGTTTATTTTAGCGACGTCTCTGTCACGCTGTCATATCTGCCGAACACCACTACCTGTACAACCTCCGCAATACGTTGCAAGCTTCATTTGTTGTCGAGACAGTGTTCTGTGCAATTTTTTGTGCATCACGTCAGAGCTAACAGAATTCGAACGCGGGCAAATTGTTGGGGCCCATACGGTGGGTGCTTCCGTAACCAAGGTAGCCGAGCTTTTTGGTGTTTCGCGAGGCACAGTATCCAAGATTATGACCGCATACAGGAGGACCGAAAAAACCGCATCCGAAAGACAGCAGCGTGGATGGAAATGTGTGTTGAGTGATCGAGACAGACGAACATTGCGTGGGATTGTGACGAAAAATAAGAAGACTACAGCTCAAAAGTGACTGCTGAACTGAATGTCACGCTCACAAACCCTGTCAGCACCAAAACAGTACGAAGGGAACTCCACAAGCAGGGTATTTCTGGAGGAGTTGCAATTGCAAAGCCACTCATCAGTGATCAAAATGTCACTAAGAGGACAGTATGGTGCCGAAGTCATAAAACCTGGACTATGGAGCAATGGAAGACGGCCATTTTGTCGGATGAGTCCACCTTCACACTGTTTCCGACTTCTGGCCGAGTTTACGTCTGGAGAACGCCATCCCTAGCTTATGATCCAGATTGTTTGGTGCCAAGAGTGAAACATGGCGGGGGTTCGATCATGGTATGGGCAGCCTTATCCTGGTATTCTGTCGGACCCATCATTACCCTGCAAGGTCACGTCACTGCCAACGACTATGTGACCATTTTGGGCGGCCAAGTCCATCCCATGATGCAAACTTTTTTCCCTAATGGTGATGCCATTTACCAAGCCAACAATGCCTGTGTTCACATAGCTCACATCGTCCAGGACTGGTTTTCTGAGAACGAAGATGAAGTGTCACGTCTGCCATGGCCCCCACAATCACCAGATATCAATATTATTGAGCCTTTGTCGTCTGTTTTGGAGAGCAATCTGCATGCGCGCTATCCACCTCCATCATCGATAACAGAACTTACCATGTTTTGCAGGAAGAATGGTACAAGATTCCCTTGCAAATCATACAGGACCTCTATTTATCCATTCCAAGGAGACTGCAAGCCAGAGGTTGTCCTGCACCATATTAGTCACGGTAATGTGTTTTTTGTTGGGTGTTTCCATATTTTTGTCCATCCCCTGTACTTCGTGCGCTCTTGTGGCCCGAGCCTTAACGTTACATGGAGATGACACTGCTCTGCTCTAAGTTTTCATTGTCACGGAAACGAAGATTGAGGGTCGACGGGCCACAAGTAATAAGGTGTTACTAGCCAGTTTCATGTCAAGTAGCCAATCTACTCGAAAGGCAAAAGTTGAGGGTGCGGAGAAATGATGGCGCAAGCTTCAATGTCCTAGTGCAAACAGAACGTCGGCTACAAATATGATTCTGTTCACTGATTTTTAAACCCTTCGAAATCGCGGATACGTCCTGGTTTCCAAATTATACTTCAGCAAGGCGGGAGAACAAAGCGTCACATGTAGCTTAGTACTCAGAGGTGGCGCCATTGTATGGCTGCCACAGCTGCTGCACAAACCCAATCGTAATGCATGCAAACACGTGTTGAAACCCTTTGTACGCACCGTGGTCACAGACCGGCAATGCAGCTTTCTGCACTCTCTGTAATGAGTCCGCACGTCAGCTGGAGATCACAGGGGCGGTCGTTACTCCCGTTTTACGACGGGAACATTGCACCGAAGGAGAGACAAACTGTCATCTGAATAACACTATGAAGAAGCAGATCCCATGGTACCAGAATGACCACAAGATGGGCGAAAGTTATTTCACCTGTCATGATAAACCAAACAAAAACAAACTCCGTGGCTTGAGTCCGGGAGCGAACTGTACCGACCGAGCGACCGTCGCTTGTCGGCGAACACTGAGCATCGTGTGGATAATCGAGGAGCTATTTCAAGGAAATAGCGGCTCCGGTCTAGAAAACCGATATTAACGGCCGTAGGGATTTGTTGCGCTGAGCACGTGACACCCTCTATCTGCTAAAGTTGGTCATGATCAATCACAGCTGTAAAATTACATTCCTGATAACACCATATATTTAACTTCGCTTATAGAATTCATATCTTAAACTCCGTTATCTGAGCAAGAGGCTGTACTAGAGAATTCATATCTTAAACTCCGTTATCTGACCATGAGGCTGTACTACGCGAGCAAGAAGTTGTCTGTCTTCCAGTAACTACAGACAATACAGGAAACAGTGCTGAGTGACTGCCACCGCAACAGAGACATCTATTGATAGTTTTCTTCTCAAGGAACATTGTTGGGTTCTCGTGCCTTGAAAGAGAACGATTTCCGGTGTTGAAAAGTGATAAGGCCACCAGGACAGATACACCGATTGTTAAGCACGGAAAAGTGGGACTAGAGGGGGGGGGGGTCGCGCAGTAATGTTGCGAAGTGTCATCTGAACTTAACGCCCACATTTGACTTGAGGAACCAGTTCAGTACAGCAACATCTTAATATTACCATATAAAATTCCGGTTCACATTAACCGGGGTTAAAGTCGTTCCTTGACCTGGACGTCAGATTAATACATGAAGCGGGCACGCGACGTCTAGACCTTGGCATTAAATAGAAGTGTGGAGAACAAGCCGTCGTGCACTGAGCTATCTACTGGCTTCGCTGGGTCCCTGGGCGAATCTGGCCGTAGTGGCGAAGATAATTATCCTTGGTCTTCTATCTTTCCCGTCAACCATCTTAGAAGCTTTCGAAATCAAATCGTACATAGATCTTACGTTACTTGGACTTCCATTGCCTCACAACAGGAAGTCCTTCAATACCGTATTTACGCATGTATAGGCCGCAGCACAATTTTCAGACCGAAATTATAGAAAAAATAATTTTCTTGGAATATTTTTTCAGGAGTAGAACACCCTGTATTACTAATTATGAATATATATTTTTTTAAAATGAAGTGTGATTTCGAATATTTCGAATATAAGCCGCACCCCAGTTTTCCTCTTGAATTTTTGGTAAAAAATGTGTGGCCTATACATGCGTAAATACGGTATTACGTCAAAAAGGTAAAGCTGTCTCTCTGCTTAGATGAAGGCGAGTGGTCAGCTTCAAGTCTCGGTCGCTTTTCTTTTTCCCCTTGGCACTACAGCCCCAGTGGGCCTAGGCCTACCTCCATGAACTTCTCCGTTCACTTCTGTTTTTCTAGATCTTACACATTCGGTAGGACTCCTTGGGCGAGTGATCAGCTCGTCGCAAGGCCTCTACCTGTAAACAAACAGAAAAACGCACACAAACATCCATGCCCGGAGTTAGATTCTAACCCACGATCCCGGCTTCCGAGCGAGCGAAGACAGTGCATGCCTTAGACCGCTCGGCTACCGTGACCGACCTCGGTCGCTTTACCCCATGGAAATCACCCCTTACGTACCCACTGGATACGAGGCGGGGTGGGCTCCACAGCCAGTTTGCACGTTATGAAGAAAGAATCTTGACCCTGTCGGGAATCGAACCCCGGCCGTCCGGCTCGTAGCCTGTCGCTATACAGCTATACAGGTTCCACTCTAACACTGATATGTAAGAAATTAACTTTAGAAGTTGAGTTAAGCACTTTCTGTGTGCTAACATTTCACAGGTTTGGCGTGATTACAAACCAAAAACAGACACACGCGCCCTTGTTACTGTGGAAAGCATTATCCGGTCCTCATGCATGAGCCATTATTTCTCCAAATTCCGTGCAACTCGATTTTTATGATAATTGGAGGGTAACTTCTCTTCTGAAGCCTGCACCGAAAACTGAAAGGAACCACAATGCATGCCGTTCGGTAATTTATGAAAACAGTTCACTGTAATTAGGACGTCCTCTCAGCTACAGCTCCAATTTTAACTCTAATGGCTATGGAAATGATGCAACTGTATGAAGACAATACACACTTCTCTTGGCAGGTAAATCACCGAAAGTTACGACACAACAGCATACCGCGAAATTAGTCGCCTAGACAAGGTACGAATTGACCCACTCGGCGTATATTAGATTCTGCAGAAGGCCTCTGCTTCACGGAGTTACTTAGTTATGCTTAGGCCGCGCCATAGCTCAAGAGGATAGTCGCTGGCTTCCCACAGCGGCGGCTCGGGTTCGATCCTGGGTCTGGTCAAGTGGGATTTGTGGTGGACAAAGTGGCGATGGTCGAGTTTTGTCCGGGTACTTGGGTTTCCTCTACCAGTTCCCATTGCACCAACTGCTGCACGTTTGTTAATCATGCCATAATCGACGCTCTATAGTCTCGTTACTTACATCATCGTTAAATAACGAACTTAACAGTATTGGGCAGTGTTCAACACAATATAATGACCGATTCCTTTGGCAAAACGCATGGAATGTGACCTCCCTCCGCCTTACATGTTCGTGCATACGCAACGTGTACTTGTCACCACTCCTCGCGACAGCCGCCGCCACTAGTAAGTAAAGGTATCCCTGTAACAGGCCGTGAAGGCCCATTGGGGTGTGAGATGTTGAGGTCCCCACATTTTCTAGACAATCGGCTCATAGATAGCGATAAGGTTGTCAGTCTTACGCGCCGGCCGCCCTTTACCCCCAAGAACATTCCTGGTACTCATTTCACTTAGAGGCTGAGTCGACCCCAGGGCCATAGTGCGGCTGGAAGGATTAAGTAAATTGAAAAAAAATCAATGACCTCATCGGGATTCGATCTCGCGACCTTCCGGCTTGTAGCATAGTGCCCCCCCAATTACCGACAGCCATTTTGTATGTTAGTACTATCATAGAATCGCTATGGGAGATGCGTTTTGTGTTAGCCCCTTGCCAATAAAAGGCCCTCACGGTTTACCTAGTCGTGGGATTCGTAAGCATAACTATTTGTTTTTATTGCTAGTGGGGTGGGACTAAGTCCCTTGTACTGCGGCCACTTCTGGCCTACTGTACCAGCCCCAGATGATAGGTGAAGGTAATTGTGGAGCAATTGGTGGAATGAAGATTGGCAGGGGAAACCGAAGTACTCGGAGAAAAGTTGCCCCAGCGCCACTCTGTCCACCACAAATCCCACTTGACTAGACCCGGGATGGAACCCGGGCCGCCGCGGTGGGAAGCCAGCGACCAACCTCTTGAGCTATGGCGAGCACCTTCCTCTTCTTTGTCCTCAGCCCAATTCCCTCATTTTGTGCGGTGCCGAGTGGACCCAGCTGGACTCCACCCCCCACTAGATTAGACCAGGATCGTATACCGGACATCTGTGAATACGGCGATAAACCTTCGGTTAAGATAAGAGCATGACATTCTTGACCGGTTGAGTAACTATCAAGCGAACAGTAGTTAAGCTAACTGGGCACTTGGGGAATACTGATCCGTCTGAAACTTGATTTCGTTTCAAAGCCCACAAAACTGCAAAGGCCTACAATAAACGTTACATTTCCTCTTTCACGGGCCGATAGGGGCCTGATGGCATGTTTCATATCGCTGATAGTTCATATACATGTCCTTCGGCATATGTGAGACACAATACTGGAGTGTATTCCCCCCCTTACAGAATTAAGGCTTGTGATTGGCTACCGAACTCGAGCAGCTGCATAAGGGTTTCCCTTGTGTTGCGACGTCACCAGCTGCCGCCCTACACATTTCTAGATCACAGACACTGGTCCAGAGACCTGGAGAATCACGACTCTTCAGGTGGTCCACCCTGTGGCCGTCTTCATCTCAACTCCTTTTTGTTTAATTGGGCTTAACAGCACATATGACAGACGGTGAAGAAGTCACAATTTATGTTTCGTATACTGGGGGTCTTGCTGTCGAATCTTGGCCCAAAGACCGATCCTAACTGAAGATACTTCATAGGATTCCTCAGACTGTGTAGAGAAACTCTGCGCCACCGCATTACAATACTACACGACTGCTTCCTTCTATGTCCTTTCCTATTAATTCGTATTAATTATATAATAACTGAAAGTTACACAATTCATTTGATAAGGCGCCGTTAAATATGCAAATTATATATATTGTGGCGTGCACCGAGAAAGTTGGAATGGATTAGGAGATCAGGTTTGATTTCCTAGGCAACGACCAACGTTCCCTCGACAGCGGCTAGGAGTCGGACCACAACCATTACTATACAACGGCTAGTTAATTCCCACGCAGCGAAACCTAGGTAACTGTTGCCCCCTAAATGAAAGTCCAACAGTGGAGTTCCTACCGTTACACACGAATTGTTGAGGCGCACATGTATTCCAGCGTTCGTTGCGTAAGAGGGGGCGGAATTAACTCTTCAACAAGGTATTCCCTATTCAGTCCGAGGGCAAGTTATAACAGTCCAACGTCGGCCAGAGACTAGTAGTTATGACCCGTGTGGAGGCGGGGTAGAATACCTCCACCGTGACCCTGCGAGTAGGAGGCGACGAAAATGGAAGTCTCAAATCTGACAGTAAAATATGGTCTCGAGTACCAAGGGGCTCAGACCCGAGAAGGACTGCGCTGGCAAGGGTCAGCAGCATATACAAAAGACAAACCCGTCCTCTCGTCAGAGAGGGGGAAAAAAGAAATAAAGTCTGACAGTAATAAAGATCGGGTCGCAAGCCCCAGATGGGTGCTTTATGCCAAGAGAGACTGGCCGACTGACCGTCGGTCGTAGATGAGACTCAGACTCAGAGACTAGTCGAGTTTGTATTTGACCTTAGAACAGAAGAGTTCTTATCCGACAGATGAGCTCTGAGCAGAAGACACTTCACTAAGACAGCGGAACAGAAGAGTTGTAACACTGGAGAAGAACTGCAAGTGTGAGTGTAGAAGTGAGTGTCCAATAAAGTTATTCGTTCAAATCCGAGAACCCACACAACTTCTTGTCGCGTTGCCTAGCAAACACGCGACAATATTTACCAATCAAACAATCTAGCACAGAACGATCAGTCTTGCTGGAATGTAACTGAGTGACGCAGTTCATGAAGTCTCCTACAGTCATGCCAACATTACAGTCGCGATTACGAATCATAAAGGCAAAACCACTGTGGCCTATAAACAATGGAAGACACCTAACTACAATTTCAACGCAAGTCCAAGTAACTGAGGTATAAGCACTGTATAACAGCGTACTGGAAACGCCATTATCAGTTTTTTTATTGCTAGTGGGGTGGGACTAAGTCCCTTGTACTGCGGCCACTTCTGGACTACTATACCAGCCCCAGAGGATAGATGAGGGTGATTGTGGAGCAATTGGTGGAATGAAGATTGGCAGGGGAAACCGAAGTACTCGGAAAAAACCTGACCCAGCGTCACTTATTCCACCACAAATCCCACTTGACCAGACCCGGGATCGAACCCGGGCCTCCGCGGTGGGAAGCCTGCGACTAACTGCTCGAGCTATGGCGCGGCCAAAATTTGGGTTACGTTGCTTTCAGTTGTTTCTAGGTCTTGGTTTGATTATCTTATTGTCGAGCAACAGTTGGTACTCTTTAAAATGATTACCAGACCACAAACTGCCTAAGCGATTTCCGCAGGTTTCGTTATTAATTATTTCATAACGGGACAAGAACAACAAAACCGGGATTCAAATTTGATGGAGTTGATTACAAAAAAAACTTTCTCTAATGAAAAAAGTATAACGGCACAAGGGCGAATGGGAAATTTCGACAGAATGACAGAAGGGAGACTACCAGAAACCGTTCAGATTAACCGTACACGAGGAATAGGAAAGATGAAACGTTAACGCAGCACTGAACCCGATAGTCAAATTGGGGATTCCCCTACTCTCTATTCACGCAAATTTCATTACAGATATTTATACCCAGTTAAACAGCACGACGCCGGTCACGGTAGCCGAGCGGTCTAAGGCATGCACTGTCTTCGCTCGCTTGGAAACCGGGATCATGGGTTCGAATCTGTTTCCTGTGAGGTACGAACTGAATTCTTATATATTATTCTTATACACTGCCGGTCACGGTAGCCGAGCGGTCTAAGGCATGCACTGTCTTCGCTCGCTTGGGAGCCGGGATCGTGGGTTCGAATCCCACTCAGGGCATGGATGTTTAGTTTGTGTGTGCGTCTTTCTGTGTTTGTGTACAGGTAGAGGGCTTGCGCCGGGCTGATCACCCGCCCAAGGAGTCCTACCGAATGTGTAAGATCTAGAAAAACCGAAGTGAATGGAGTTCATGGAGGTAGGCCTAGGCCCACTGGGGCTGTAGTGCCAAGGTGGGGGGGGGGAAACAGCACGACAAGCTACAGGTATCACGCACTTCTCCTTCTAGAAGCACAAAAATAATTTTGACTTGTACTCGGAAGGTACTCGGTTCGTATTCCGAAATCTGTGCCCGTAAAGTATGGAAATTCGCCCCGAAAAACACTTTCAATGTTTTGGCACTAACAATTACTCTTACGTCTCCATGAATCGCATATGTTCAACGAATAAATTAAGAACAAATATTAGATCCAAATGCATATGCGTGCTGTAAGTTTGGTAAGGATATCCCCGTACAATCGAACAGAAGGACGATGAAAGATGAAGAAAGCAGTCTTCTGGGATGCGGCGCCGTGTAGATATTGTGTTAACGGAAGTTTCGGAAGAACCTATCGCCTCCATCTTCAGGATAGAAGAAAAAGAACCAGCTAACAGACTAACAGTCTGTCAGCACCTGCTCACGCTGGTCCGCTCGAGGATTTCTTCTCTTTCTTCTACTCTGAAGATGGAGGAGATAAGTTCTTCCGAAACGTCGGCTAACACAATATCTACACGGCGCCACATCCCAAAAGACTGTTTTCTTCATAGTCAACGCCGTGAAAACCTCAAATCTTACAAAGATGAAATATACCCGGAGTTGACACTGTGTCGTCACGGCATAACCTAAGACTGCTGACAAACTGGCAGTATTCAAGAATACGTCAGCAACCAGGTGACAGGAGGTAAGCTCATTTACCCTGTACATTAATGGCTTTTAAGTTACGCTATTTGCACCTGAACCCGTATGCCAAACAGCTCATGCCTTCTTCGAAATTACACGAAAACGTACTCATTTAATACACACAGGGGTGTGCGGCGACATTCACACAGGGTAATATACCGACCAAAATTCTGAATGTATTTCTCATCTCTCCCATGCGTGCTACATGTTTAGGCTAAAATATACTTGAGTATATAAATGCAGGTGCCGGTCACGGTAGCCGAGCGGTCTAAGGCGTGCACTGTCTTCGCTCGCTCGGAAGCCGGGATCGTGGGTTCGAATCCCACTTAGGGCATGGATGTTTAGTTTGTGTGTGTGCGTTTTTCTGTGTTTGTGTACAGGTAGAGGCATTGCGACGAGCTGATCACTCGCCCGAGGCGTCCTACCGAATGTGTAAGATCTAGAAAAACCGAAGTGAACGGAGTTCATGGAGGTAGGCCTAGGCCCACTGGGGCTGTAGTGCCAAAGAAAAAAAATATATAAATGCAGACCGTCACCAGGTTTCTTATACCTCGGAATAAACATCTTTAACTGGTTCCTGCCATATTTACCCAACGCGTCGAAGAGCAGGATAATTATGAAACATTAATTTCAAGTGGAAGCGATAAATATGAGACATAAATTTGAAGTGGAAGTAATAAAGGACTATCTATCTCTATATTTATGGCTCAATGGTCCTTTTGTTGGACCTTAGCCCATTTTTCAGTTTAATTCTATATATAGTCGGTAGGACTCCTTGGAAGGGGGATCAGCCCGTCGCAAGGCCGCTACATACACACAGACATCCATGTCTTGAGTGGGATTCGAACCCGCGATCCCAGCGTTCGAGTGAGCGAAGATTGTTCATGTCTTAGACTGCGCAGCCACCGTGATCGGCATCCATTATGGACAATTTAGGACAATATATAGCACTTACCTGAACACTGAGCTACATTACAATAAAAATTAGTTCAGAATTGAAAGCTTTCGGGCCGATATTCGACCCTTGTACCTGCTGAACACGAAACGGCTCAATCGCGACTTTCCTAACGGTCGGTGACAAGGCTCATTCCGGTATTTCTGGTTCTGGCTCCACAACGAAATCAGGGACAGCGACTTACTCTTGCCAGCACCGCCTCAAAGCGAAACCTTCTCTCGTTCACAGTTCATGATCATCTTCCCATCTCTAACAGGGAGTCGTTACATAACCCAGACGTCAATCCAACCCTTACTGGTCCACAGCACACACAGATCGTTGCGGCCGAACTGTAGGGGCTGTAACTCTTGGGCCGGACGCCAGGACCCCCAGGCTTCATGTCATTCTATTATGTTCTTCCATGAGAATGGAGGGGATAAATCTTCAAACAGCTCACGGCCACTTCCTTTCGTACTCTTCAATGGATACGTCCTACTATGAGCAATATACTGACTAGACATAGTACCTTATTTCATTCGGTACCAAGCACTGACGTGGGCCGCGCCATAGCTCAAGCGGTCAGTCGCTGGCTTCCCACCGTGGTGGCCCGGGTTCGATCCCGGGTCTGGTCAAGTGGGATTTGTGGTGGACAAAGTGGCGCTGGGGCAGGTTTTCTCCGAGTACTTCGGTTTCCCTGCCAATCTTCATTCCACCAATTGCTCCACAATCACCTTCCCCTATCATCTGGGGCTGGTACAATAGGCCAGAAGTGGCCGCAGTACAAGGGACTTAGTCCCACCCCACTAGCAATAAAGCACTGACGTGTCATGAAAATAATGTGGAGTCAATGAACCCCAAGAATGTAAACACAACGGTATGGGCACATAAATACACTGGCAAACACCAAACTGTGCACCCCTGTTTCTCCCTCCCAGAAACCCACTCATGTCGTTTCGGCGGTTCAATGCACTTCCTACACCTCAAACAGAAGTAATAACATTGTCAGCCTTGGTGGGGGTATATACCCTGAGTAGAAATGCAAGGTGTTGTTGCAAGGCGTATGTTCTTTGTCTTATGAACTTTCCGGAGCCCCACCAGGGTACATTCTGCAAGTAGTTAAGTACCCGCATACCCCGGATTTTAGTCAGTCAGCTTGCAACTTGCTTCTTGCTTGTTTGGCGTACCATCGACCCCAGTCATGAAGACAGTGCGTTCCTCCCAAAGGCAGATGAATTTATATCATCATGGCGTTATATCGAACAGTGTTTTCATGTCCCTATCATTCCTACCGAACTATGGACCTTCGGAATAAAATTCAATCCCACACAATCAGTTAAGACAATAGTGAGTAACGAAACAAGTCCTTGGAAGAACTTATGACAATCCGTACGACACTTTATAGGTGAGGGTGATTGTGGAATGAAGATTGGCACGGGAAACCGAAGTACTCGAAGAAAACCTGCCCCAGAGCCACTTTGTCCACCACAAATCCAACTTGACCAGACCCGGGATCGAACCCGGGCCGCCGCGATGGGAAGCCAGCGACTAACCGCTTGAGCTAAAGCGGCCTCCGTAGTCTAGAGGTAACGTTCCCACCTCATGACTCGTAGTACGTCGGTTCAAATACCCGGCGGAGGTCGTCGAATTTTTAAGGGCGGAAAAANGCCCCGTCACGGTAGCCGAGCGGTCTAAGGCATGCACTGTCTTCGCTCGCTTGGGAACCGGGATGGTGGGTTCGAATTCCACTCAGGGCATGAATGTTTATNTAACTAACTAACTAACCGCTTGAGCTATGGCGCAGCCTAGATTTGGTATAGGGCAGGTTCGCTCATGGCAGTTGTGAAAAGAAATATCGAAATATAAATTAGATTTAGTGGAAGTACAACACGGCAGAACTTACACTTCTGAAACAAATTCCCTTACATCATTACTTTTCGGATATCCCACGTATTAGAAAGAATATAAAAATTTCTGCCAACGAGAGTCTAGATCGTTATGAATTAGAGAAGCATAAGCCATGGTTCGACGAATGATGCTCAAAGTATGGCAACAAACGAAACAAGTCAAATTGCAGTGGTTACAGGATCCAAGCGACATAAATGGGGATAATCTGAACAATATAAGACGAGAGACCAGCAGTAATTTCAGGAATAAAAAGAGGGAATATCTGAAAGACAAAATTGATGAGCTTCCAACGAACAGTAAGAACAAAAATATTAGAGACCTGTATTGAGGAATAAATGAATTTAAGAGGGGTTGCCAACCTAGAAGTAATTAAATGAAGGATGAGAATGGTGATCTGCTTGCAGATTCCCACAATATTTTGAATAGGTGGAAGAACTACTTCTCCAGTCATTGAATGTGCATAGGGTCAGCTAAGTCTGGCAGACAGAAATGCATACAGCTGAGCCATTCGTACCCGATGCTAGTACTCTTTGAGGGTCAAAACTGCTACTTCAAAGTTGAAAGGTACAAATCGCCAGGCAGTGATCAAATTCCAGCAGAACTCACTGAAGCAAGAGGCGAATCATTACGGACTGATATCCATAAATAAATTAATTCTATTTGGAATAAGGAAGAACTGCCTAATCAGTGGAAGAGTTTATAATTGTGCCAATTTTGAAGAAGGGTGATAAAATGACTAATAATTATCGTGGGATATCAGTGCTATCAATTTGATACAAAATTTCATTCAATATTCTTCTCTTAAGGGTGAATCCATACATTCATTCATCAGTAATCTGTCAGAAGACAGGTCCACAGTCTCTTCCAAAAGAGCTCCTCCACTTAATGCGATCTCAAACTTTCTCCTTCAATTAAAATATCCTCTTCTGTCCCCAAGGTCATCCAGCATAGATGACATAGATGAAGTTATTGGAGATCATCAGTGTGGGTTTCAACGTAACAGATGAACTAGAGATCAGAAAATCTGAAGATCTGAAAATGTGGCACAATTCAATAATTGGGATCGACTATAACAAATAAAAAACTGATTCAAGAGGAAATTAAGACGAGACTGAACTCGGGTAATGCTTGCTACCATTCAGTCCAGAACCTTTTGTCTTCTCGTCTGCTGTCCAAAAACATAAAAATCAGAATATACAAAACTATAATTTTGCCCGTGGTTCTGTATGAGTTAGAAACTTGGTCTCTGACATTAAGGGAGGAACACTGACTGAGAGTGTTTGAGAACAGAATGTTGAGAATATTTGAACCGAAGAGGGATGAAGCGACAGGAGGTTGGAGGAAACTTCATAATGAGGAGCTTCATAACTTGTACCCTTCTCCAAGTACAGCATAATTATAATGATCAAGCCAAGGAGGATGTGGTGGGTAGGGCATGTAGTACGAATGGGGGAGAAGAGGAACGCGTATAGGATATTGATGGGAAAGCCAGTAGGAAAGAGAACAGTAGGAAGACCAAGACGTAAGTGGGTGAATAATAATTATTATAATGCATCTTAGAGAGATAGGACGGGATGGTATGGATTGGATTGATCTGGCTCAGGATGGGACCAGTGGAGGGCTCTTGTGAACACGGTAATGAACATTCGGGTTCCATGAACTGCTGGAAAGTTCTTGAGTAGCTGCAGAATTGGCGGCTTCTCAAGGGCTCAGGTTACTTAGAGGGACAGACACATGAGCACGGCCATACTCCAAGTCTCTCCCTCGCTCTACTTATTATGCTTGAATCTATCACAAACAAGTTTCATAAAGATTTGTTCAGGCAGTTCAAGGTGGCTAAGAAATAAGACACTGAGGGCAAATCTAATACAAGTGAACGTCTATGCAACGGGTTCACGCAGCAAACTTTGCTTTCATTTCACGAGTTCAGTTATTGCGAAGAACCAGTGGCCCCTTACGTGCAACTGTTGTCCTGAACGCAACCACTGCTGCAATGACGTCTGACAAATTGCCTATATGCACGGCGCTATAGATATTCATCACAGCCAGAGAACAAATAAGTATGAGTCATGTTATCTAAAATCAGGAACAAGCTAGAGGGAAATACTTGGTCAGAATTTCGCCTAGGCTACTGGCCATCTTTAATCACATTCTTCGCTATTTTCGTCAGTTACTCCTGAAGACTCTGAGATCAGTATCTTAACTAGGGCAAAGATGCTTCCTCGCCAATCCTTTCCAGTACGCTGACTGTACACAGATACTTTATTTGGTCATTAATACTTCTGCAGCTGATACAGCCTACATAATCATTTGCGAACCGAACTGAATTCTATTCTTACCCAACTGAGTTACGGCATAACTGCTTGGTTTAAACACACTGACCTTAACTGTTATAAAACCGAGCACACAGGAAATATAGATTTTTCTTCAAAATTATTGGGGCCCTATAATAAAAAAAGCACTTTGTTTCTAGCGCTCAGTCGTCATATTTTAACCCTGGAGAAAGAATATCTGAAAGGTAATAGACTTACGAAACATACTGTAACATCCACCGACAGTTTCTATGATGCTTACGAAAATATTTATTTGAAGTGTACACAGGAAAAGCCTGCGGTATCTTCATACGAACCTTCCCTTTCGGAAACCAATTAAAATATAAATGCAACATTAAATTTACGTACTATAAATTATTGTTGTCATCATTTTTTGGGCAGTTCTCTTCGGATTTTTGTCTGAATGTACGTAACATAACCTCAAATTTCCGAACATAGGCATCTTTGTGATTTTCATTTATATTTCATACATACAATGTGCAGCTGTATCCAAGAGAGTCATCAAACTGAAGGCTAATGTTGATTGCAAGCAACAGTCTGCTGTTATTTCACATTCAGAACAACAAAAGTACATGAACTTAGGTACATTCTGCTTTCACATTTCTTTATTATAGTTGGTTTAACACTGGCCTTCATCCCATACTCTAGCAGCCAGAGAATTTATCTGATAACAGGCTCGTTTCAGAAAAGTTTACTTTAACATTTAAGGCAGGTGCATAACAGAACATGTGATGAATACTTACCGGTGTAACAGAGGCCTACGAGTATGTGCGCATGCCTGCGGATCAACGGGCTTTCTTTTGACCACTCGACCCTCTCCAGCACATGGTCCACGTAGTCGAAACCCGTCACTGCCGTCACGGCCCACTTCAGTTTAGAGAGAACAAGCAACTCCCAGTTCTGTAACAATTAGCAGTGTTCCAGGAAACGGTAATCAGCTCCTTTGCAAGAGAGACCGAGAATTCTAATTAGGAAGCCCGAAGCAGTTACAGCCGGTCTATACCATTCAGTCTTTCATCCATTCATCAATGGCTCTAGAGCCCTTTGTTGGGCCCTGGCCTCTTTTACAGTTTCGTAATCTTTTTTACACAGACGGTAGGACTCCTTGGACGAGTGATCAGCCCGTCGCAAGACCGCTACTTACACACAGGGCAACAAAAACACAGAGTAAACGCATACACAAACATCCATCCATTTGAGTGGGATTCGAATCCATGATCCCAGCGTTCGAGCGTGATCGACCCAGTCTATACCACCGAAACCTCGGCCTGCTTTCGTTTTGACCGATCTTTTGGGCACTGTCCCTAATTCCAGCTGTTTCTCGATGTAACTGGAACGTAACCCAATGCCTTCTCACAGATAAACTTCGAATTCGTATTGCCCTCCATAAATACGACATTCTGTTAAGACTGGCAGTGTCACTGGTTCTCCTTACTATGCTCTAACTAGGTTTCTGCAGAAAATACTGAATCCTGTAGGTCTTCAAACAGATTTCTTCAATTCCAGTGCACTTTTTAAGGTCAAGACAGCAGATATTCTGTGAAGTTTTGATATGTTAACCTGTTCAGTAATGTAAGCCTATCAGTGGATGAAACCCTGCATGCCACCAGTAACAAACTCAGTTTGGATAAGAACTTTCACAGACTTCATCTTCAGAGATTAAAATACTGAACGTCTCGAGCCACCTGTTTTTACAACGAATATAAATCCAAGAAAAGGATGGTACAGCTTTGTGAAAAGTTTTCTGTCAGTAATATACTCTTGTAACAATGTGTAAAACTGCCTCTAAGTGGTTCTACACGAGTCTGCATAATTGTAATGGTGGACAGGTCCAAAACTTCCTCCACTCTAAACCCCACCTTCACAACAATTACTGACATTCTGCTGTGCAGTGGAACGCCACTACATAAACACAGCTCCAAAAATTGCTTCAATCTTTTCTCTAGTGACATCGAGAAATGGTCAATGACCTTATATTTCTCACGGTTATTCACATTACCACAAAATGGCCTCTTCTTGCTAATTTGTTACAATGCAACGAACATCCTTCTTTATTCTGGAAGAAACCCATAAAAAATCTATTACGTTAGTAGGAACGTACTTAATTTTGTTAAATTAATGGATGGTCAGAAGGCCGCTTAATGGCGGAACTAATTGGGGAGTCCGCTCACCCTTGCAGGAAACTACCCCGTACTATCGCCGTCAGCAACCTGTTGTACGTCTCATGACGACTCGGTTTCGCATCTCAAGATGGCAGCCGTGCGCATTCCACCGTGACACATACACACAACAATATTATCGGAACACAGTTTGATACCGCTGTAACCCAACAAGTACCGTGAGAATGGGGGAAAAAATTCCTACGGTCCTGTTTCTGGAGCGAGGTCACTTCACTCCTCATCCGACGGTACACGCTGTTCCACACTTGACGTTTCGACTTCATACGATAAATACGTATTTGAGATATGAATACAACGATACGCTGAAATCGACATCCGATATCATACTCCACATATGCAATATGTGAGTTCCTTTCTCGCTCGTAAATTCAGCGGCGATCCCCTGCAAAACGCGATTCTTCTATGCTCAGTAACACTGTCATATCCATCCTCAGTGCCTCAAGTGCCTCCCGCTATTATTTGCGTATTTCTCGTACTTTCACTGTGCATGCTAACATGGGCCCTAAAAGGAAAGCGGTTGGAGGTGTACCGGTGAAGGGGGGGGAGTATAAGTTTGAGGCGGTGAGATTTCGGTTCGAAAGAGTCCTAACGATGGTGTATATCACTCAGAATTACTGTTTTCTTTTTACTTTTTCCATCGTCCGCAATTGTAGAGAATAGAAAACACGACGTTTCGGAAACTTGATCTGTTTTGTTCCTCAGGTGAGGGGAGGACACACCTAGTCAGTTGGGTCCCTTAAAAAGAGCCAACCTCGATCACTGGTTAGCTCTTTCCAAGGGAACCAACAGAGTAGGTGTCTCCTCCCCTCACCTGAGAACAGATTCAGTTTCCGAAAGGTCGTGCTTTCTAGTCTGTAGAATACCGAACGATGGATAAAATCCAGTAATTCTCAGTGAGATTTAGTATTGCTGGCATTAACTTAGAGACGGCTTTAAGTCTTACACAGTTTATAACTTCACTGATTCTTAAAACTATAAAATTAATTAATTCGAACTGGGTCCACTCGGCACTGCGGCCACTGATTGGCCTACTGTAGCCTGTCCCGGGTGATTATGATGATGGAAAAGTTGCAGGAATGAAGATTGGCAGGGGAAACCGAAGTACTCGGATAAAACCCTCCCCATCTCCACTTTGTCCACCACAAATCCAACTTTACCAGACCCGCGATCGAACCCGGGACGCCGCGGTGGGAAGCCAGCGACTAACCGCTTGGGCTATGGAGAGGCCTAAACTATAAAATTATGGTATAAACAGAGTTTTGTACATATTCTTCCAATGCCCTGGAACGTATCTCAATTTACAGCCAACTGTACGGGCTTATAATGCAGTTTTTGGGAACTCGCTGTGGCGCCATGACTTGCGAAATGGCCTGTATACATTTCCCACTGATCTGACTTGTTGATTCTTCTTAAAAAGAACAATGGCACAGAATGCTCCAATTTGAAACACGCATTTTGCAAACGCGCTAGGCTTTATTGCAGGCTAAACTGATTAACGAGCCGGTCACGGTAGCCGAGTGGTCTAAGGCATGTACTGTCTTCGCTCGCTTGGAAACCGGGATCATAGGTTCGGATCCCACTCAGGGCATGGATGTTTAGTTTGTGTGTGTGCGCGTTTTTCTGTGTTTGTGTACAGGTAGAGGCCTTGCGACGAGATGACCACCCGCCCAAGGAGTCCTACCGAATGTGTAAGATCTAGAAAAACCGAAGTGAACGGAGAAGTTCATGGAGGCAGGCCTAGGCCCACTGGGGCTGTAGTGCCAAGGCAGAAAGAAAACTGATTAACGGCGAGTCGGAAAGTAGTTTCGCTTCATTTTACTTCAATATTATTTTAAAAGCGGAGGGTGCTAATTGCATTTATGTGTAAGACCAAGTTCGTAGGCGCTGAGCCTTTCCTTGTGCTTAATTAATTAAGCACTAAGTCCTGAACATATATGAAGAGAGTGGATGTATATAACTCCACCATTCTTAACCTCGGAAATGGATGGAAGTGGTCAGCTTCACGCACCGACCGCTTTACCCCGGGGGAAAGGGTGTCCGGTACCCCATGGATAGGAGACTGGGTGGACTCGTGCACCCCAGAGCTGGCTCGGACGCTGTGGAGACTACATAATTTTGTCCCCTGCTGAGAATCGAACCTCGGTCATCCGGCCCTTTGCTATCCCGACTCCTATAGTGTAAGTGGGGGGGGGGTGATGAAGAGCACAGACATTTCTTCTCTCTGATTCATTCTGTTCAACGTGTTTCGATATGATTTGGCACTGATCAGGGAAACGGCGTCAGGCGAATGCTATTTAGCAGTTCGTTCTTGCTGGTGCAGTACATAGGGTTCAGAATGAAATGTCTGTTTCATTAAAACAAAAAACAAACTCCGTGGCTTTAGTCTGCAAGCAAACCATGGCGACCACCTCCGTGGTCTAGTGGTCAGTTCCTGAGGGCCCTGGTTCGATTCTCGGCGCTACCAGATTTTTTGAGTAGTAGTGGGTCTGGAACGGGGTCCACTCAGCCTCCTGATAAATGAGCTACTTGAATGGAAAAGTAGCGGCTCTGGTCTAGAAAACCGAAATTAACGACCGTGAGGATTCGTTACGCTGACCACGCGACAACCTCTATCCGCTAAAGTTGGCACTAACTTCGACGACAAGCGGCGGTCGCTCGGTCGGTATTCACGTACTTTCACTAAAACAGCACCAAAAATCTGTACATGGCATAAACACTCGCTTTAACCACTCCACGGTGCTTCAGAAGCCAAAAGCACTGTCTACTGTGAAGTGAAACATGTTCAGATGCAGGGTTACTGCACATTTATTGCAATACGACAAATTATTTGACTCACTGAGCTATTTCGGTACGACTTCTCAGCTAGACACTGAACAAGATGTCGTCGGGACACTGCTTCAGATTTGTATTCGGGAGATAATCTCGTTCGGGTCAAAGGCCATCCGGTGTGAGGTTTACCCTGGATTTCCTCAGTCCCTCCAGGAAATGTCGGATATTACATCCGTTACCCCACGATCGCTTTCTTCCAAACCCTTTCCAATTCATCACCTGCCATCCAAAGATCGGACAGACAGAATCGCTTACTGTTCCAACAGCAACACATCTGTACGTAGGATTACAATAAATGAACACAAAACCAACGGGGGTTAGAAACACAGCAAAGACCGCTTATGTCCATCCCACTAGAAGTACGTATTTCCACGCGTCTTCAATTTAACAGAGACTTAAAATTTGGGCTTACATCCTTCAGGGAGCAAATTACGAGTCAACCGCTTGCGCAGATCTGCTCTGCTGTACGCTCTCCCATGCTGAGACAAACATTCCTGTCTCGAGTGGAGAGGAAGCAGATTCCCGCAGAAACCGTATCGTCTGCTGACTCTGATACTGACCTCATCAAGAGTGAGACATGATGTCATTCATTGAAGAAACAGAAGACATACTTTATACAGGAACTGTTCTTAAAATAGTTCCTCCATAAGGCACTGACAGCACTAATTGCAGCCATATAAAATAAACTGCTTGTTGTAATAAAGTAGGCGAACAAAGGCCGACTTAAAAAAAAAAAAAAAGGACGAGCAATTTGTCGATCCAACATCGAGCGTACAGAAAGTTAACTAATTCACTGTGGGGAAGGTCCTCTGAGGCACTTGTTTTCAAGTCTCAAGCCATTAAGTAATTTGTTCCTCAAGAAAACGTTCTCATAGTCTGTACTGAACTCGGGAAAGAAATAACGACACAAAAGGCAGTCAGAGCTCTTTGTGAATTTTATATATCTGTACACCGAACCTACATCGTTTGCATACGGTGTGAGATCATTCGAATTACATCCCAGGGAGCAAATTTCTACACGTTTGTGTTCCTCCCCTTCCTCCCACACCTCATCACATCCCGACTAACTGTAGAAACGAGCTAAAGTACAATTATGACACCATGCTACAAGATCCTAATTAAATGTCACAATAATCCAGAAGACCAAACGTTAAACAGGAGTGTCGGCAGACATGGTCTACTAACCCACTTCCATGGCTTCCCTCCTGAGAAATGGTTAAGTAAACGAACCACAATCTCAAACAGATAGAGCATTACAATGAAACAATTCGTAGAAATTATACGATTATGATACGCGGTAGAGCAATGCCGAACGGGAGGCCAAACTGTGTGTGTATGGGGGGCCTAAGAGTACAGGAATCTTCTTGGAGGCCGGCGCGTAAGGCTGACAAACTTACTGCCATCTGTGAACAGATTGTCTAGAGAAAATGTGGGAGCCTCGACATCTCATAAACTTATGGGCCTTCACGGTCTGTTACAGGTACAACTTTACCTTTTCATGTTTATGATGCCGATGACAACCGTCGCTGTCGAGCTGTTAGAATTCACGTTTCGTTCAGCAAGGGCCGGTATGTATCAACGCACTGGGCTCGAAGACCGGGTATAACGGCAAGTTCTCCTCAGTACCTCCAAGCGAATGTCGGTATAGTCCTATTCCTGTTGCCGCCAGTTCGGGGCATAGGCCATCCATGAGACGCTCCGTTTCACCACAGTTTCTTAATCTAAGACAGTCTGTAGACTCCTTGAACGGGGATCAGTCCGTCTCAAGGCCACTACCTAACACAGACATCTATGTCTTGAGTGGGATTCGAACCAACGACCCTAGTATTGGGGCGGGCAAAGACATTGTCGGTACTGTCTCTCTTTTTCTTGTTGCTCCCAGTTTGGAGCATAGGTCATCCGTGAAATGCTTTGTTTCACTTCAGTTTCTTAATTCTAAGAAGGGGGATCAGCCTGTCGCAAGGCCGCCTGTCGGTATAGTACCATACCTTAAATCAGGCCATGACCGTTCCTTTCAACATCCGTTCCAATTCATTACTTCCCAAACCTAGCCTTACTCGACACTACATGATGTCAGCTTCTCACAGTTTGACTATACAAAGACAATTATGCGAATGTATTCTCTCCCTAATTTAACTAGGAACCTTATTTATTCTGGAGCCCTGCTAGTTCAGTCACAAGAGCGACTAGGATATGAGCTGGAAGACCGGGATTCGAATCCTGTAAGTGTTTCCTCTTCGGCTCGGGCTCTGCAAGCTTCCCATTTAATGGGTACCACGGGCTCCTTTCCTCAGGGCTGAGTCATGAAGCTGACGGACCATGATCGAACAGGCTGGTATGGAGGTAACACTCGCAACTTCTATTTGGGGGACCTCGGTTCGAAACTCGACCGGGAAACCGGCTACTCTGACAATTTTCGTAATTCCCCTCAGTTTCTCTGGGTAAATTCTGGGCTACAATTTCATTCATTCAGGCCACGACCTATTCCTTGCAAAGCCTTCCCAATTCATCAGTCATCCTACAATTCATCTCGATATTGAAATAACCAACAAAAATCCCATTATGAATTCGTACAGAATATGAGCGTATCTCGATAATGCAAAGTTCTCTGTCTTCTGCGATATAACGCTGTGTAGCCCCCTGAGTTACCTGACGTTTCGGAGGAACATGTCGCCTCCATCATCAGGGTCGAATAGGCCAAGCATGAAGCCAACGTCAAGCAGGTAGCAAGCAGAGCGACCCTCCAAAATGTCCGTTGATTATCAACGCATTACACGGGGTTATATCGCATACGATAGAACTCTCATAACCAGGGCCCGGATTTTGATGACGTCATCTTTTTTCCTTGTATCCTATGCGATGCTTATAAATCTCGGATATGAGCTGCTGGTTACAGAAATGTAATTTTATAGGTATTTTTTTTGTCATTTTTTGGTTTAAGGTCGTTTTTTCATTTGGGGGTATTTTTTTAGACTTTTAAGGGTACTTCTTGTCATTTTTTGCAATTTTAGGGATTTTTTCTTCACATGTTTTCTGAAATGTGAATAACATGGAAGCGAAGTGTTCTTTCTTTTGTCCTTTAGGTCATTTTTCTGGATTTTTTCGGTCACTTTTAAAATATTTTCAGGTCATCATAATGCTCATAACCATCGCTGGGAGAACTGAAGATACTCTATATTCGCATTAAGTTCATTCCCTTGTAATAGCAGGGAAAAAGAATTCAGTACATAAGCAAGCTGTACCAGCCTGCGCGCTGGTAATGCCCAGGCGACCTGTAACTTGTCATGAGATTTTTTCAAACATAAACACAAGCAATACAAGAAATTATGACGCAAGAGGGCGTCTGGTTTCGCATTCGCCTGTTCGTGCAACCCCGCAAGGCCTTCCAAGCAACATGTCTGCAATATAAAGCTTCTTGGTTCGGTGATACGGTCACTTATCAGGATGGACTGCATGTGACAGCTTCCAATCAGCTCGGTAACAGCGGACTCGTATTCAGCGGTACCGGGATTCCTTATCTGAGCTGTAAATCGGGTGGAACATAAAGGTGACCTTACACAGAATCCCGGTTAAGTGGGCGTGCAACTTTCATCTTTACCTTCGACATGAAATACAGAGGGCATGCATGACGCGTCCAATTCCATGAACACATCCCCCACGCTACGAAAGATCCGCTTGTATTAGGAGCTATGGCGAATGCAATTTGAACATCCCTTTTGATAACAAAGGCATACGAAGGGTATTTATAATGACATGAACATATGCCTTTCTTGAGTGACGCAACTGAGTGGAGTAGTAGTGTAGGAAGGTATTCGCCGTCTGTCGTTGTGTTTACGGTCTCCTAGGCTGGGAAAGGAAGGAGGCAGACACTTCCTTTTCGCTTGCTTCGCACCGTATGATAATCCCAAATGTATTATGGAACAAGCTAATAGCGAGACCGGTCATCAGACATTGGTAGAAACATGTAGCTGCGTAGGTCCCTAGCGACCGTAGCAACAGTGGACGTCTGAACGGAAACATGAGCAGTGGAGCGACGCGTCTTCACGACAGAACAGCGCACATCATGTGAAACCTAAACTGCTTCCCAGAACGAAACAAAACAGGACTCCCTGATCTCCACAGGCCAGGGGACGTCATACCACACCGAACCATCCTCTCAGTAGGGAGAACAGCCAACGTTCGGCGAAACAGAACATCTTCCCTGCACGTAAGAAAACAGGACCCAATAATCGTAGACATGATGGAAATCACTGATTACTTTCCTCGTGGTTACAAAGCTACACGAGCAGCACTCCACAGAGGCATACAGAACAGTACAGGCAAATCTCTACGGTTGTGACTTTCATACTTAGGCCATTTTCTCAGCTGCAGCGGTTACACAGTCCTAAGCAGCATGATAAGCTTCACAAATACAGGACATGGCAGTAACAATCGGGGCCTATTTTAATATAGTGTGACATGTCTAACCGTTGCTGGGCAACGGGAGGTGGAACAAGTTACCACGAAGACAGACCCTTCATAAACTGTCGGTTGCCAAGTTAACGCAACAGTAAGGAAAGTGGTGTTTGTCCGTGGCGTCACAATATTATCCTACCATCTGCCTTGAGGGACCAAAACCACTGAAAGTATCAGGCCAGACGGTCTCCAGACCGACATTCAAATACGATACTACAGTGCTTAACCACTCAACACTATGACGAGCTACCAAACATTAACCTCAACACCGGATACATCTGACTGGCAGCGTCATGCTCCTGTAGATCCCCTTATCCTGGAAGAGCGATAGGTAACGTAGGAAGCAGCCCGTTCCTCAAAGCCAGTTAGAACGCGTAAGAAATCTTGTTCCTCCTGGGAACTGGACTTTGTCGTCCAGAAATCAGTTTCACCACTGACTGAACTGTTTCTAATCAACTTCTAATCTACTTCCTGTTTCTTAGCGCTGAAAAATCAAATACTAAAAACGTTCAGTAGAGGCACAACTGTCGCTGAGGCCAGCTCAGTCGGTTTATTTGCGCCATCTCAGAAGCAAACAGTCGATCGAGCATATGGTTAACCAATTTTTCATCTTTTTTAGAATTCAGGTTTCTTGCCGTGTCCATAATAGCCCGCCAGTGGTCCCTTTCCCGAACCTCACGCATCCAGTTCCTGCCTCTACATTCTATTTCCTTTCCCGAACCTCACGCACCCAGTTCCCGCCTCTACATTCTATTTCCTTACCCGAACCTCACGCACCTAGTTCCCGCCTCTACATTCTATTTCATTAAGACCCATTATAATATTGTCACGTGTTGGATATGTCACGCGACAAATAACTTCACGTAGCCTTCGGATTCAACGGATTCATCCACATTCACTTAGAGTCAGGAATACAATTACTGCCACTTGCAGTATCACAACTACAGCCTTTACTTCAATGCGACCCCTCAACTGTCCTTAGCCGTGGCTGGATCTCGACTGTCTTGTTCGTACGTCAAAGTCAAAGTCACATTGCGACCGACGGTCAGTCAGTCAGTAAGTCTTGGTGTCGAGTCCCATCTGGGGCTCATGACCAGATATTAATTATTACCGTTTAACAGTTACGGTCTTGTTTCTGTGGGGCGCCTTCTCTGACGAGAGGACGGGTCTGTCTTTTGTATATGCTGCTGGTACCCACTGGACAGGAGAATGGGTAGGCCCCTGAGCCGATCTAGACGCTGAGGAGAAAAAATCTCTTCTCCCTGCCGGGGATCGACCCCTGGCCATCCAAATACCAGATGGGCCACGATATCAGGTGAGAAGCAAAAAATTTACCTCGTGCTCAATATAATCTTTAGTAGTTGTGAATGTGCCTCTGATTTGTTACTGTTGTTTCCAGACACACTTCGCCATATTGTCGGCGAATTTGTTTTCCGGGTATTCTGTTTCGATATTTCGTTTCAAAATATTTTCAACCGATATTCTTCCTTTACAGCACAAGACAAGTTTCAAAATTGTCAAAATAATGGGTAAAATGACGTTGTGACTTTCCGGGGCCCGAAGGGCTCTTTTTACGTTGCGACAAGCTGCGAACTGATTCCGTTCCAAATACAGACACTGACCGACGACTTTCGTGAAACGCCACCAGAGGCGTACTTTATAAATATGGCGTCAATAATGCCAACTTCGCTGTCGTGAAAAGTGGTGCGATAGACGGATCACTGACTTACCAACTAAATAGTGGGTCCCGAAAATTGTAAACTATGACAATCTTTCAGGTAAATCGAAAGTATAAACACAGCAACCGCAAGAAATATGTGAATTCGCTGATTAATCATTTTAAACTCAACCGAATCCGTACGGTAAGATTTTCTAAACATGTGTTAAGTTTTGCTTTAACAGTGCAAATAACGACGCTCGTGCAGCTCCTGACTTTCTACTTGAAGTGCGTCGTTCGCTACTGGAATTGAACCCAGCCTCTTCGTGCAAAGGTATCAGTAATTTCATCTCAGAGTAAGAAAAATTCCTAGGCCGCGCCACAGCTTAAGCGGTTAGTCGCTGGCTTCCCACCGCGGCGGCTCGCGTTCGATCCGGTCAAGTGGGATTTGTGGTGGACAAAGTGGCGCTGGGGCAAGTTTTCTCCGAGTACTTCGGTTTCCCCTGCCAATCTTCATTCCACCAATTGCTCCACAATCACCCTCACCTACCATCTGGGGCTGGTACAATAGGCCAGAAGTGGCTGCAGTGCAAGGGACTTAGTCCCACCCCACTAGCAATAAAGAAAATCCCTCAACAGACAACATTATGTTGAGGAATATTATAAATACGTGCCTTCACTGCCGCGAAATGTCTGGGGAGGGGGTTACGGCTGAAAGTATTCTCACAAAAATATCTCGTCTTATTTCTCGGGCTTCCCCACTATGTTTCACAACACACGTCCAACCAGCACTGACCTCATTCAACCGGACTACAGTTAAAGTAAAGCTGTCCCTGATGAAGACATATGGGGAAGCGGAGGTACAACTCCACCATTCCTGACTTCGGCACCAGATGGGAGTGGTCAGCTTCACGACCGGCCGCTTTAATCGCGGATAAATAACCACCGGTACCCAATGGAAAGGAGGCTGGATAGGCCCCAGAGCCGGTGTGAACGCTGTGAAGTAGAGAAATAGCTCTTGCCCCTGCCGGGAATCGAACCTCGGCAATCCAGTCCGTAAGCCGTCGCTATACCGACTGAGCTTCACCGGCTCCACCTGACTACAGTTAGGGTACAGTACTAGATACAGAAAGGCTGATGTCTCTACCCTTAAAGTAAAATCATCATCATTATTGCGATAGACTTTACCGGATATGAGTATATATCAGAGGAGGTCTTGACAGACCCACGACCGATACGAGGGAGGGTAGACTAAATGAGTGAAAAGAAGTCACAAGTCACCGGAAATGACGTGGCTTAAGTCGCCTACAAAGTTAACTGAACATTAAATAGGAGGAGGGCGTTATGCATGTATATTAACCATCAGGCTATTGAAAATTTCCCGGACGAGCAAAAGACGAGCAATGTTATATTAGGAATCTTTACAACTGATTCCCACGGTGTAAACAAAGCACACTAATAGGTCCTCCAGTGCATACAGGGTCCCGATTCACCTTCGAAGACCGCAGCTTCCGGTGGGATATTATGCCACTACACATTTGTGTAACTACACATTTTGTTTACGTTTCTATGCAGTGGATATGGATATGGGAAAGATATCATATGCGGTAAGTAGACCACCAAATTCATAATAAGTTGCAGCGAAGGTGATAGAACCCATTTATCACGACTAATCACCAATCGCTGTCCCAGTAACAACAAACATTTAAAAATGTATCAGCGCACGTGTTCTCTAGTAGGACGTTTTCTTGATTTCCGACTGCCTTATAAAACCTTAAGAAACAGATACCCCGGGAACGGAACTACAACCTCAAGAAAAAGATAGCCCGTGAACGGAACTATCTCAAGAAATAGATAACCTCTGCACGGAACTACAACCTCAAGAAACAGAAACCCCGTGAACGGAACTACAACCTCAAGAAACAGATACCCCGTGAACGGAACTACAACCTCAAGAAACAGATACCCCGTGAACGGAACTACAACCTCAAGAAACAGATACCCCGTGAACGAACTACAACCTCAAGAAACAGATACCCCGTCAACGGAACTACAACCTCAAGAGACACATACCCCTTGAACGGAACTACAATGTCAAGGAACGGATACCCCGTCTGGGGTATTGCAAATATTTCTGCAGAACAGCTTCAAAGGGCATATCACAACCTCTTCTGCCGGTGCGAGGAACGTCTAAGTGCAGAAGGACACGACTGTCAACACCTCCTATGAGCTGTGAACTGTAACTACTTCATTCCGAACGCTATCGCCCAACAGACATATTGATTCGTCGGCAAAATTCGTAAGCGCCTCGCAGCCGGCGTTGCACCGGTCGCCGTGAAGCGCAGAGCCGTGAACCGGTCAACAAAGTTAAGAACCTTCCTGAAGGCTTGTAATTTATTCAGGGTCATATTTTAAAACCAAAATTATATGGGTGCTGTTGGTTGGTTGTTGCTGATTATTATTATTTGAGTCTAGTTTAGAAAACGTTTCTTGAGCACTGGTTTAAAAAGCAAGACAGTCATACATGATTCAAAAATGCAAAAACGGATGCATGGGACTGAACGGAAATGACGCCAACCCTTTACAGTGAGTTCCTCTGTATGGTGATGCACCAGTTATGCTTCTGAGTCTAAGGATGTGAAGTCATTTCGTATCTTAATAAGGCATATCCAGCCAGTAACAAAACACGGCCTCTCTATTACATCCGGGGGTCATCAACAGAATCATTCAGGTCATCGTCATCTTCAAGTTGAAACCATTGTCCTACGAATTCGTTTCCACCTGCCAGCACATTATAATGAACAGTGCTTTACTAGGTTTGAGCTCGTGCCTCGTCATAGGTTTTTTTTGAGCAAACGTCTTCCCATCACATTACATACTTCCTAGGATACATGGTTCGTGGTGAAAGAGGAAATAAAGGGACTTCAGACGGAAAGACAATCGTCATGCGCTTCCTTTTGGTGCCCAGCGACCTTAAATCCTGTTACCGGTTTTTCAACTTTAATATTTTACGCAGTTCCAAAACACGTAAAAAAAAAACAGGTAGGCACACAAAAGGAATCTTCCTCCACTTCATTCATTACTTTACTTCCTCCGTCCTGAGTGTGACGCAGTAAATTGATGTCTACAATATCCCTTTCTGGAAGAGGCTCTCTCTCCTACACCTTCTCAGCATATGACTGGATTGACCGAGAAGAACCACAAAAAGAAAACGTAGCCAGACCGGCTCTGGAGCCCACCCAGCCTCCTATCCAATGGGTATCGGGGGGGTCTTTCCCCAGGGGTAAAGCGGCCAGGACGTGAAACTGACCGCTACCTTCACCTAGTTCCGAGGTCAAGAATGGCGGAGCTATGCCTCCACTCCCTCCCGTCCTCGCGGCACAAATTTACCTTACTGATTTTTTTTCCCTTGGCACTACAGCCCCACTGGGCCTAGGCCTACCTCCATGAACTTCTCCGCTCACACCTTACCGATATGGCGCCGTTAAATTACCCACAATCCACTGTCCATTTACCCTCTGTACTAGAAAGTCTATAACTGTAAAGGCACGAAATCCTTTGCAGCAGAAAACCACAAAGAGCAGAACCTACATTTTTCCTTCAGACTAATAAACAAACGAAATGGGATACAATGAATGTAACACAAAATTTGAGACATGGCTATTACGGCCAGGAGACAGTTGGCAGAATATTTACGTGTAGTAAGCAACACAACCTGAGTCCCACTAACATAATTAGCAGCCGGCGCCAAGAGACTGCACACAGACACGAAACGCTTTCGAAGAAAATGCGGAGTGCTTGACGGTATGCACACCTTACAATATTAGCCAAAGCCACTTGTTCTGGCCCAGTGCTCAACCTCTTGCCTGCCTTCCATAGTATCGCCAATGCTTTTGATTAAAATATTAAATTATTCTACGAATTCTACCAAATGTCAGGGCTGGCTAGTTAGAACTACTGCTCCGAATTTGTGGACTTCTTCGTTTCATTCTTGACTCGAAAACTGGCTCCCGCGACTGAGGATTTTTCTACTTTTCCAGCCACTCCAATAATTCCTGAAATTGATACAATTTTCTCGGGTTATGGGCAGTGTCAACTGATTAAAAATTTCTGACGTTACAGAGACCATCTCTGTCCCATCTGGGTCTGATATCAGAACCTTATGGGGACAGAATATTGCCCAAGAAACGTTGCTAATTTTAACCAACTGACACGGCTGATAGCCACTTCGAAAATTTCTTATAAATATGGCAAGTCTATGTCTCCTTTTTACGGTAAGCAGTGGTAACGGTCAGCGTTAACCCTCGGCAGTCCCCCCCCCCTCATGCTACTGCTCGCAACACGATCCCGTTTCGTTTGAAGGTCCTGCCTCTGTCCAGACCGGCCCTGGGACCCATCTACCTGTAAATGCAATTGTCGTGTGGGGGCGCTTCCTTTGGAGATTCTGACGGCCGAACGTGCTCACATCTACCTGGTGTCAAGACCTATAAGCGGGGAGTTTCACCCCCCCACTTCACTCTTTCAAAATGATGTTGTTTTGAGAACATAATTAGGATGTATGCACTACAAAAATTAATGGCACACCTACAAATCCATGCACCATATCCCCTCTGAATTAAAATCCGCCCCTTTAACCCACATTCCTTAACTTTCTGGGCAGTCAATAAGTTCATAGCTATGAGTAAACTGATCTTAACGGATGTCGAAAGTTCAGAAGTTACCAAAAATCCAGCCAATTGGTTATATCCTGAGGAAGTTAACAGTTTGCAGCGTTAACGAGTTATCATTAGAATGTTCTTTTGCTAGTGGGGTGGGACTAAGTCCCTTGTACTGCGGCCACTTCTGGCCTATTGTACCAGCCCCAGATGATAGGTGAAGGTGATTGTGGAGCAATTGGTGGAATGAAGATTGGAAGGGGAAACCGAAGTACTCGGAGAGAACCTGCACCAGCGCCACGCCACTTTGTCCATCACAAATTCCCGCTTGACCAGACCCGGGATCGAAACCGGGCAGCCGCGGTAGGAAGTCAGCGACTAACCTCTTGAGCTATGGCGCGGCCATTAGAATGGTTAAATCAAGAACAAAACGGATGGGTTTAGGGAAAATGAGGAATGCATACGAAATTTTGCTTGTAAAACCTGAACGTAAGAAGATAACTTAAAGAGGACTAGGAGCAGATGGAAGGTTGGTGTTACGATGGATCTTATAGAAATAAGATGGCGTGCATGGACGGGATTAACGTAGCTGAGCATAGGGTCCTGTTGTGTGAATGAAACTTCGGATTCCGTAAAGTGCAAGAAATCTCATGAGTAGCCAGGCAACTACTGGCTTCTCATGTTGGTAAGCTCCACGGAGTTCCTGTTTGTAAACTGATACAAAAGTTTCAATTCAGCTATACAAGGTTCATACATCAGCACAGACTGCCTTCGCAGTTCCCGCGTCTGCTCCTTCGGCTTGTCAACTGCATCTACTGCTCACAAAGGCCTTGCTTTATAAAGTTTGGTTAAGTGGTGAAGCATGCTACTAAATGGATATACAGAGAACTCTTACCCTCATATCATCTGGTGATATGCTATGGTCTGTGTAGAAGCACAGATGATCCACGGATAACGAACGGCCCTGTCTGATCTTCGAGGCCAGCAACAGGCACACTGCGGCCAAGAGCTGAAGCTGGCGGCGAGATATGGCACATGCGCACAGGAATCGATCCAGGAAATTCACCGCCAGTGGAAATACCTGGTCTTCACAGTGCTGATCCTCACACACCTAGTATAAAACAAAGTCACATTATAGCACTCAACATGGGCTACCAGAGCGGTAAGTAATCACGTTCTGGTGAGTTCGGCAGAAGCAATTACACGGAGACTTTGACGGTATGCTGGAAATCGTTCGGCTGGTCCAGCATGAGAGGAACGACTTCCACGTCTGTTCATACCCGAGGTATAATCGACAAGTCCCTAGACCAAGAACTCGCATTCAAAATCCACGGAGATCACTGTCAATGCACGCATTTTTCGCGCCTCCATAAAATGTTCAAATTAACGCGTTGAAGCCCCTTTCTTGCAGACAGGGCAAATTTGAAATTTGAAACCTGTAACATTAGTCTTCTGTGCAGTGCGTCTAAGACAAGTTTTTGGAGAACGTTTCAGCATAGCGTCTATATCATTCAGTATTTCTTCAGGGAGAATTCGGTTCGTTCTGGTCCAATAACATGCCTGCCTACATTTATTTACGTGCATATAGTTTATTATTCTCTTTGGAACTATAACAACCTTGACACTTCTCCGGAATCGATTTCTTAGTTTTCTTGCACAGCCAATTTTCATATATCGTAGACGATAGCTCGTTGTTCGAATGTGTAATTCACACGCGGCCTTTTGACACAGGAAATAAAACGACTGAGTCATGACTGCTTACCGCACAGGTCAAATACAATAGCATAACAACATGGGGCTAGGGATTTATGCGTCGGCCGCAAATAACATCACCTCATGGTGTTGGATCAACGATTTACCGGGGTGAAAGAGAACAGAAAAACTAATGTGTATAGTTTACTGGTTTGTCGCTTATGCCGTGTCCGAATATGCGAGAACAAATCAATCACGTTAATATCTAATGAACTTCAGCCTCAAAGACTAACGATTTCTCTGGCTCTCATATAACTTCTTTGTATCATCATCATCAGTAATCTGTCAGACGACAGGTCCACAGTCTCTTCCAAAACAGTTCCTCCACTTGATGCGATCTAGAGCTTTCTCCTTCAAATGACAGTATCCTCTTCTGTCCCCAAGGTCATCCAGCATCTTCTTCCTCGTCTTCTTGTCACTTCTATCCGCCCCTCTATCTTTCCTTCAATAACTTCTTTTAGAAGGCAGATACTGCGTAAGATATGACCAATCCAATTAGCCCTCCGTTTTCTTATTTCGTGTACTTTCTTGTATATACCCCACA
Source organism: Cryptotermes secundus (assembly GCF_002891405.2). NCBI lineage: Eukaryota > Metazoa > Arthropoda > Insecta > Blattodea > Kalotermitidae > Cryptotermes > Cryptotermes secundus. The sequence continues at coordinate 938,759 of NW_019729899.1, read as the reverse complement.
TTTTGCCAGTAAATGAAGTATCTTTCGATTTCCTGACAAATTGACAGGGCATATGACCACCAAAGTTTACGTGTCAGAATTGTGTAAAATATCTACTACGTCACTTCCGGAGAGAGCAACAATTGTTAAATTCGTATGTGCTACGTTTCTCACTATAGGAAAGTATTGAACGACGGTGTCTGAAAACGAACCATTTAGGATATCGATAAACCTCATAAATATGTAACAATTTGGGAATAATAAAGATGAATTCTCCATGTAGTGCTCTGAATAAGACTGTGAGAGGCTGGCCAATGAGCACGAGGGTAACAAGCAAGGCACATAACACTCTGGCTAGAAAGCCTAATGGGAAATGACCATTAGGTAGCCCAAAGCGCACCGAAATGCGGAATGCAAGTTATGAATATTCGGTGCAGGGGTTAGGATTAACGTTTTGGGGTGATGACAATTACAGATACTCTTTTCATCTAATTTTTAAGTGAAAATCTGTAGTGGTAATGTAATTAAACAATGGTGAGATGGGCTGAATATTAAGATCAGATGAGAGTAAACTATTAATTGTAAGCACAATTTTGATTAAGGCACAGTGAAATTTAATCTTAGGGAAACCCTGCAGTCTGAAAAAAAAATTTTCAGTATCCACTTGTAAACGATGTAACATATAATTACACAGCAGTCCTTGGGTTAATGGAATTTGTTTACACTACTGTGTATCTTACGGTTTCAGGTCAAGAAATTCTCAGCTTGTACACAACCACTACCAATAACCAGGCGAACCTCATCTCACACACTTCTAAAATCCTTGTTACTATTATCGTCACATCTATACCAAGGTCTCAAGGTCTCTGAAGCCTGACTCTTCCTCTGAAGTTTACCTATCAACATTCTCTAAGCAATTTGTGTTTCCTTCATGCTTGCTACATGGCAAGCTCATTGTCATTCATATTTATTTATTAACATTACAGATACTTGGCAAATGAAATGCCAAAGCACCACACCTTCAAGGCGTATTGGGGTGTGGTCGCAATGCTCCACGCTTGTTAGACTTTGATACTATACTCTGTTCAGGATGGGTATGGAGCGGAAGTAAACAAAGACGAGGTTCAAAGTAGGCAAGTGACGTGTGTCCGCGCGCGCACAATGCACACACACACACACACACACACACATATATATATTCCATTTTGAGTAATATTCATTATGGCAGGAATCACATCTGTTGATACTTCTCCGGCCCTCGACCAACAGGAAGTCAATATGATACCGTTCGCTGACGGTCTAAAGGACTACTGAATACAAATCACGAGCACTTTTGTGAGTTAAATTTATTGGAACTATTAAGATAGTTCTCTTGTAGCGTGAAGATACTCTCAGACTAACCGAAGTTTCGATACTTTGAGGCCGGTTCATTTTTGGAATTCTGACTGTTGTATCATACTGACTTCCTCCTGAACAAGGGCCGAGAAAGTACTTTTGAGATCAGTTTCCACCTGTGATGAACGTTACACGTAATCGAATTTGATATATAATGGAAAATGTTTGGGGCCGTCGTGTGACTGTAAACCACGAATGCGCTTGTCTGTCCCTGGTCCTCATCTATGTTTACTTTTGCTCCATACACATCCTGAATAGACTATACATGAACGTTACGCGTTCTGGCAGCTTTGCCTCCGGGATATGTACAGACAGTTTAATTTTCTTGATCGATTCAGGGCTCTGAGCTTCACGGCGACCGGTGCGTGGCGCATATGAATTTTATCGATGAATCAGTATGCCGGATGGCCGATAACATTCAGAATTAACGGAGGTTATTAACTCTGTGGATCGCTTGACGGCATTTTGTATCACGGAGAGCAGCGTGATTCATGCTTGGGGAATTTTGTTTATGATTTGTCAGCAATGGGCGACACTTATCAGCTCCATTAGCCGTTTGTTCTGTTACAAGTAGTGTTACGGTATAGTATACTTCAGAGCAACGTGTATTTCTGTATAGCACCTACATGAAACATGGCTCTGTTAAAAAAATGTGGAAAATTTCGTGATGAAAGAGTCCTCAGCAGACAAACAATTCACAATTTGAATAAATTTAGTTCAGCTGGACCCTTTAATACACTAGAAAGAAAAACATATGCATAGAGTGCTTACTGAGGAAACCTTGAACGACATACGAAGCAGATGTGGACATACGCCCGAAAAATCACTGAAACATCCATCTCAAGAGACTGGAATGTGGAAGGGAAACTACTGCTAACAGTAATCCACGTCTTGCGGCCACGTGATTCGCCTAGCAGGGTTCACTTCTGCAGATGGTTTCTACAGTCTATTGTAGATTTTGTGAGATCCATCCGCAACTGGCAATCTTTTGTGATGAAGCGTGGTTTGACATCTTTGGATACATGAATACGCAAAATAATCGTTACTAGAGTTCACAGAACCCACATCTAACCCAAGAAGTTCTCCTCCATCCTGTGAAAGTCAGTGTGTGGTGTGCTGTAAGTGCTAGACGGATCTCTGCACCTGTGTTCTTCAATGAAACAATTACGAACGATAGGTACAGATCATTCTAGAGCAATTCTTTCCGGAGTTAACAGGAGGAGGAGGAAGGACTCTATGGCTGGTTTCAGCCAGACTCGGCTACTGTCCATACTGAACCTATATATACGCAGGCTTTGACCGATGTCTTCGGGGACAGAATTGGCAGAAGTGATATTTGGCCAGCACATTCCTTGTGATTTTTCCTGGAATTGTTCGGAAGACAAAGTTCACAACATTAAGCCCCCGAACGCAAGAACTAAAATAAAAATATTCGCTGGGAAATTGCAAATATTCCCGCTGAACAGCTATGAATGGTAAATCATAACCTCTTCCGCCGATGCGAGAAATGTCTACGTGTTGAAGGGCAGCATTTTCAACACTACCTGTGATCTGTGAACTATATTATCTGCCAACAGGCATATTGGTTCATCGGCAAAATTCATACGCGCCTCTCAGCCGGCGTTGCACCGGTCGCCGTGAACCGGGCAACAAAGGTAAGAACCTCCTTGTATATTACAGAAGCATATCACCGTTATCAACTAGGTAAAGCTGTCCCTGTACTTTGTTGATTAAGCACCGCGTCATGAAGACGTATGGGGAATGGAAGTATAGCTCCACCATTTTCACTTCGGCACTAGATGGAGGTGAGTGACCAGCTTCATGCCCCGGCCACTTTACCCCTAAGAACGATTCTCCGGTCCTCATTGGACAGGAGCCTGGGTGGGCCTCAGCAAAGCCGGTCTGGCCAATGTGGAAACAAAAATCTCTTACACATGCTGGGAACCGAACTCCGGCCTTCCAGCCTGTAGCCCGTCGCTCCATCTACTGTGCTATTCCGGCTTTTCAGAGAACACCTGATCCACTATGTTTCTCCCATGGGGAGTAAAATGGGATAATACATAAGCTATTAACAAATTTCAAGAACGCCACTGATTCAGTTAGGAGGGAAGTACTGTATAACATTCTTAATGAGTCTGGTGTGCCCATTAACTAATCAGATTACTTAGAATATTGTAGCATGTGGACACGTTACTGGATAACGACCTGGAAACAAGCAGGGAAATAACTAACATCCGCTGCTAGGCAACAGTTTCTTAATATACATATATACGCAGCCGTTACTGAGTAACGCCTTCACAAACAAACACTTTTAAACGGAAACGACTTAAGTACAACAACGAAAAGTGTTCTCTACGCGGTTAGTGCCAAGATGTTATAAAGGGGGCAACTGGTGCAAGAATTCAGACAGTTGTAAGGGAGTTTGTGAAGAGAAGACTCAGTCGGTTCAGTCAGCAACGAAGTGAGCGCGAAAGCTGAAGAATCTCCACTGTTAGAAGCCGTTACCAGGGAGCGATAGTGAAGACAGTACATGCAGTGCTGTACTGATTTGTAAAGCATGGAGATTAGCCATGGCGCTATAATTAAGCGTAGTTACGAGTTGTGTTAAATGGTCAATAAAACCTATCTCCAATCCAAGCTTCGTCGACAGTCACACACTATCTCACGTGACATTATGTTTAAATGAATCCTACAATAAAGGCAGTATTGGTAAAAATTTGTCTAATGTTTCATATTCAGAATGGTCTGGACCAAAGGAGATCCTTCATCACCATTACTTCACAATATGCCATTACGAAGGTCCAAGAAAGCCAGCCAGAACTGAAGCTGATTGCTGACATTAATTTTTTTTTTGGGAGGGGGGACATAAAACCAGAGATGCCCTAACAAACGCTAGTGAGGAGGTTGGTCCAGAAGTAAGCCCAGACGTCTCCTCACCAACACAAACAACAAAATTACAATAAATCAGGTAAAAGATCCTCGGAAAGAGTCGTAAAATTAAAATATTTAGGAACGAAGCTTGCTTATTTACTTATGGAGCTGAGCCCTTCTTGAGAAGCCAAATCTGCAGCTACTCAAGAATTTCCCAGCGTTTTATGGAACACGAAGGTTCATTACCGTGTTCACAAGAGGTCTCTACTAGTCCCTATCCTGAGCCAGATCAATCCAATCCATACCATCCCATCCTATCTAAGATCCATATTAATATTGACCACCCACCTACGCCTTGGTCTTCCCAGTGGTCTCTTTCCTTCTGGCTTTCCCACCAATATCTTTTATGCATTCCTCTTTTCCCCCTTTCGTGCTACATGCCCTGCCCATCTCATTCCCCTTGACTTGATCACTTATTCTTGCAGAAGAGTACAAGCTATGAAGTGCCTCATTATGCAGTTTTCTCCATCCTCCTGCCACTTCACCCCTCTTCGGTCCAAATATTCAAACACCCNTCTTTCCTTCTGGCTTTCCCACCAATATCTTTTATGCATTCCTCTTTTCCCCCTTTCGTGCTACATGCCCTGCCCATCTCATTCCCCTTGACTTGATCACTTATTCTTGCAGAAGAGTACAAGCTATGAAGTGCCTCATTATGCAGTTTTCTCCATCCTCCTGCCACTTCACCCCTCTTCGGTCCAAATATTCAAACACCCTTATTCCATGTTCCTCCCTTAATGTAAGAGACCAAGTTTCACACCCATACAGAACCACGGGCAAAATTATAGTTGTGTACAGATGCTAAGAAATAAAAACTGAATTCATGACTAAATTCTGTACTAATGACTGTATCCGCACATTCAGGTCAATCTTAGTCTTCTCGCCTGCTATTTAAAAACGTGTTGATTTAAAATACATAATGATTCTAAATTATTGTCGGGGTTTCCGTGGCCTATAAACGAAAACACCGACAATAATATAGGATCAATGTGTACATGAAATCGTGGATTTGTATATATTTGAGAAACTTGGTCTCTCACACAAAGGGAAGAATGACGGGTGAGTGTTTCAGAACAAATGCCGAAACAAATATTTGGAACCAAGAGGGATGAACTGATAGCCAGCTGGAGATAACTTCAACTCGTGCTCTTATGCAACACAAATAGTATAAAATCAAACAGCATGAAATGAGCATTCATGGAAGAGACGACAAATGCTTACAAAGTTCTGGTACGAAATCCTAAAGGAAAGAGATAACTAGGACATCGATGGATGGATCTACTAAAAATAGGATTGGATGGTAAGGTTAGGTTTCATCCGGCTCAGGATTAGGACCAATGCAGCAGACTCTTGTGAACACAATAATGAACATTCGGGTTCCATAAAAATGCTTGGAACTTGAATGGCTGAGCAATTGGTTTCTCAAGAGCTCTGCTCCATGTAGTTACTTAAGGAAATAATGACATAGACCAAATTAACGAAATTCTTAAGTCCTACTACTGGATCAATTGTTATAAACTGGAGTTCACAGACTTTCGTCGTTCATATATATAACGAATGATACATGATACCCATTCATGTCATCATGGCACTATGGAACAGATGTAAAATATTCGATTTCAAATTCTTATTTCTGTAGCCGGCACCATTTTTCATAATTCGCCACGAATTAATTTCGTTTAGACGTGGCGAATCATAATTATCTTTATGCTAATTTCAGAGACAACTTGTAAAGCATTTATGTTTAAATGAATCTTTACAAAATGTTATGAATGCAACATATCAGGAGAGAAATATCTGTAAAGTACAAATTCGTAATAATTGCAAACCAGTTAACGTTTTCATTTCATGCATCCTGTCGTGTTATAATATATAATTTCTAATTACAGTTAACATTTCCCTACTGTTTCTTGAAAACTGGTATCACTCGTCGATTTAAGAAGCATTTTAACAATTGACTCTTCATATTCCAAGGGAATTATTATCCTACCGCAAATGTAATACATCAAACTTTACATTTCTATGGGCGTTCAACGGCAATTCTTCACGTTACCTCTAATTATTGCAATTTTTGATATCCACTGCACAGTGAAATACCTTCTGTAACAGAAATAATCTCAATATCACACACGTACCAACAAATACTGTAGAAAATCACTTACCTCCAACATCCATGTTGACACAACTTTCCGCATGAAAGGCTGAATGTCCTTCTGAACAGTGCCAAAATAATTGCAGGTAGGTATGTACGATGTCTCCAAATCCAACAAATTTTGCAAAACTCTCATGTCTTCGAATATAACACGATCCCTTTCTGCTAATCTGCAATCTGCCAGCCTTTCAGCGCACAACAAATCCATTCTCCAAGAAGGTTTCAACAGTTATAGCTGAAAACACAAAGTTGTGTTGACAGCTTCAATGCAATGCTCCCACTTATTACCACAAGAAAACTGTAACGAGTGAGCCGCAGTTTTATTATTAGAAGAATAGTTATAAACTGTGCACCTCGCTAAAGCTGCTTGTACTTCAAAAGCGTCACAAAAATGTCACGCTTAACCACACGTGTTCACACCTCAATCAGCTAGCTGCCTTCACAGTTACCACAATACCTTCCTCCGCCACGGTCACAGCACAAATGCTATGCAGCTGCTACAACCGCTACAACTCTAGCGTTTCTCTTTGGCAGGAACCGCACGACCCAAACACGCCTGCCGAACGAACTCCACGCGCTCTGCCGGAGGTATCGAAACTACTATTCCTAGCCTCACGTCCCTCACGTCAGATTAGAGTTCAAGCACAGCCATATTACCGCGGTTCGTGATCGGCGAGACGGCGGGAAGAACTTTCAAAAAAGTGAAAGAGGGCGGGGGAGGTGGTGATCGAGAAGAATTGAAAATACTGTTCAAGTTGGGGGGAAAAAGGTAAAGTTGTCCCTATACTTAACTGATTAAGTACTACGCCAAGAAGACGTATGGGGGAGTGGCTGTATAGACCCACGTTTTCTTGACTTCGGTACTAGTTTGGTGGTGAGTGATCGACTTCACGAACTGGCCGCTTTAACCCCGGGAGAAAGAGCCCCCCGTACCCATTGGATAAGAGGTTGGGTGGACCACAGAGGCGGTCTGAACTCCATGGAGAAGTGAAAATTCTTGATTCTACGGGGACTCGAACTCCAACCTCTCGGTCGTCCAGCCGGTAGCCAGTCGCTGTACCAACTGAGCTATCCCGGCTCTTCTGTTAAGTGGGAGGGACGAAAATTCGTAATTCAGTCAAGCCCCTAATCTCGACGTCTAATGACCTATTCAAAAAAAGGGGTTTGAATGGGGGGAAGGGATGGAGGATCAGTTAATCACGTGGGTTCTACTCTAGCGCCAATAGATTAACTTAATTATAGTTATGATAGATTGGACATGTAGCTTGTAAGGGAGGAAAAAAAATGCATTTTGAAATGGAATATTCTTGAATACATAGACGACAGGGGTGGTGATGGGAGGATAATTTTGAAATGGATGTTAGGAAACCGAGGTTTGGTAAAGTCCAAGTATTGTGGGATTGTCGTTACTTGAAGAGACCACCACTTCTTTACAAATATATATTGTCGTTATACAGAATATACAAACGAACTTCAGTTGAAGAATTGAAGGCTGCAGGTTTCCGATTGCAGGTAGGCTGATTGAAGAAGACTGATTCTCTCAAGTCAAAGTTATTTTACTACTGGCGGTTTACCGCCAATCAGTTCATCTTGGCGATAAGTCCCTCCCGACCAGAATTTTTATTTTCGAACTAAATATTTGCGGTTGTAATCCTTATTAACATCCTGTTTGACGAGAGGGTGGGTCTGTCGTTTACAATTAATGCAGGTCCTCGCCAGCGCAGTCATTCTCAGGTCCGAGTCCCACAGGACTCATGAGCACATTTTGCTGTCTCAGATTTACGAGACTCTCGCAACCTGGAGGGCCAGGTTCCCGTATTTATATCCCCCAAGACGGTCAGTCGGCCAATCTGTCTTGGAATAAAACACCCATCTTGTGCTTACGATCAGATTCTTATTACTGTCGGTCAGTTGGCGGGTTTGTTCATGCGGAGCGCTCTCTCTGACGAGAGGACGAGTCTGTCGTTTACAATTGCTGCTGGCCCTTGCCAGAGCAGTTATTCTCGGGCCTGAGTTGCGTGGGACTGATGACCATATTTTACTGTCTCAGTTTCGAAACTTCCCTTTTCGTCGCCTCCTACGACTCGCAGGGCTACGGTGGAGGTATTCGACCCCACCTCCTCCGCGTCTGAGTCTCAGTCTTATGTTGCGACCGACGGTCAGTCGGCCAGTCTGTGTTGGAATAAAGCACCCATCTGGGGCTTAAGACCAGATTTTTATTATTGTCAGATAGTTGCGGGTTTTTCGTGTGGGACACTCTGACGAGAAGAAGGGTCTGTCGATTACAACTGCAGCTGGTCCTCGCCAGCGCAGTCAATTTCGGGTCCGAGTCCCTTGGTACTCGTGACCATATTTTACTGCCTCAGATTCGACACTTCTATTTTCGTCGCCTCCTACGACTCCCACGGCTACGGTAGAAGTATTAGACCCCGCCTCCACGCGGGATTTTTTTATTATTACTGCGCCTCCTCTCGATAGGGTCCTTCTTTCGCTCCGACCGTGTAGGGGCCTTCATTGCATAGCAGTGAAATATTTCTAGCGATAATTATGCAATAAGTGGGTTGTCGTTACAACGCTTGTTTTAATGTGTGCGGCTCCCACAATATATATATTTTCCACTGGCCTTTCTGAGTTTTCGTAATATGTATGTATGTTAATATGTTGCCTGAATATGTCCCTGTGAGGCCGAAACTTGTAGCCATACATAGAATACATTTTAATGACATCTGAAGAACATCTTATCAGACATTTTAAAGTGTTGAATGTAAGTTTAGTGCCATCTAAATAAAAAGAGTATGTTGCATTACAGACAGAAGAGAAAGCGTGAGTGATACTTCCCTGCAACAGGATACTTAAATATGATATTACGAATAGTAACTTCAGTTGGTCGGTTCAATTGCTGCTGGCTTTTGCCAGCACAGTCATTCTTGACTTGAGGTCTCATCAGATCTACAACCAATATTTTTGTACGAGGAACCGGGATAGCGTAGTCGGTATAGCGACTGAATACGGCTGGACGACCGAGTGGCCGGAGTTCAAGCCCTGGTAGGGTCAAGGATTTTCTCTTCTCCACGTCGTCCAGACCGGATCTGGAGTCCACCCAACTTCCTATCTAATGGGTACCTGGAGCTCTTTCCCCCGGGGGTAAAGCGGCCGTGGCCTGAAGCTGACTACTGATCTTCAGCTAGTGCCGCGGTCAAGATAACGTGGATCTATACATCCACTCCCCCATACGCCTTCATGGCGTAGTGCTAATTAGTTAAGTACAGAAACAACTTTTCCTATACCTAAACATGTACGTGCTTTAGAAGTGGGGCCTCCTCCTGGAAGTTGGGTGTAGTCGGTCTTTTTGTGTAAGCGCTACATTTGTTGCATCATAGTTTCAGCACGAGTACATCTGCGCTGCCATGGTGTCCTGGTCACTATGCACACTGTGCACCCCACTTTTTCACTACACTGTGCCAAGTACACAGCACATCTTTTCTTGGGTTTCGCCTTCTTCCTGTGGCAAGTATTTATTCAAGGAATTTATATTCAGACAGTCTTTTTGGTAGCAGTTCAGGTGAAGGCTGGCCATATACATAGCGAGGGACAGCACATCTGTGTTTCTAAAAAAAAACCTTGTACTGGGAAGAGCATGAAATGTCTGGCATGGATAATACAGTGCGTACAATCAAGTGCGCGCCGCGGCTGCAATTTGCCGTGAGTCATACCACCGCAGAACGGATGCAGTCGCGGGGAGGAGTTGCAACTCCTCCCCGCGACTGAATCATGCTCAGCTATACTGAGTAACCTTATGAATACTTTAAATTACCATTTGGAACCTTTATTTTGTTCGATTAAACATGGCTGTAGCAACAGACATTTGAGATCCACTTCTCCCATGTGCAAATCATGAAAGGTGAAAGGTAAAGCTATCACTCTAAAAGGCCCCCATAGGGTTGTGAGACATTAAGGCTCCCACATCTTCTAGACAGTCGGCTCACAGATGGTGGTAAGGTTGTCAGCCTTACACTCCCTCTTCCCCCAGGAAGATTTCTGGTACTCACTTCTGTTGGAGGCTGAGTCAATCCCAGGATTTGTTCAAATCATATTCACACACAACTGCAGATACTGTTCTTCCTTGTGATATATACAAATCATGGATACTCTCTTCCTATTTTATCAGCCCTGTGCTCCTACATCCTCTGAATTCATGATTTATTCTATCCATCTTACAGTGCATACATTTATTCACCTTACTCTTCTCTCTTGCACTACATGTTTCAGCACAAAAGTGCCATCTTCAGGTGCTTTTTGATGTACGTCAAACTACTTCATTGCATGCCCTGTTGTCTTTATACTAAAATACATATTCATCATATATATTGATAAATTTTAAATATTAAAAATATTAAAACTGTTCAGGATTTGTCATCCTTATGTCTATCTTAATACGCGAGTCACACCTATCTTCTTCTATCGGAGCACTCTTCCTACTTCCGTGTGTGTATTGTGCTTTGTGTTGTGTCTTGCTCCTGTGACTGCGTGTGTTATACTGCTGGGCCTGCTGGGTATGTCCTCTGAATTCTTTTATCCTTTACCAAGTGAGGGAGCATTTTTCCTACTGGCATGTAAGCACCTATACAGTTTATGCTATTAGATTTCAAGAATCAAGCCAGCTCTGGATAATTATACAAAGTATCCATCCAGAGAGTGTGGCCTGAGAAGATGTTCAACTAGTCTGACAACATGCTCAAGTTTTGTTCATCAGCATTCATTTCAGGGCCACATCACATCCTGCAGAAATGAGCCTTCCCACTTACTAATTCTAGAGCAACATGTCAAAGAACCAGCACTTCCTGAAATTTTCTGCTTTGTATATTTGTTGATTTAATTTCCTATTAGCTGTATAACTCCTGTCTCAAAAATATTTTCAAATATGCTCCCTGTATCCAAGGTACATATGTCAACCTTTAATGTTTCCCATACTGCAAAATTTATAATGATATTTTGCTGCACAGACTTCACTCACACACCTCCCAGACCAATGCTTTCTTCATCAACATGTGTCACAATTCTTTGCTTAGCATTATCACCTCACTGTTACTGTCAGTAGCTTCATGCATGTGTTCCAGGTATCACTAGTTGCATGTAATCACCGCTAAAGGCACCCCACATGCCTTATTTAGTTAAGCACTGGGACTTTACCATTGCCTTTGCCAATGTGAAGTAACATTTGTATAAGATATGCAGAGGATTTCTGTCAATGCAGGCATGTGCATTAGGTCATGTAGTACTCTATTTAACTGCACTGAAACTGCAGTTAGTCAGCTGAATGGTTGTAGACGTGACCCCCACAAAGTTTAAAACTCTTATATTTCCTATGCATGGCTGTTCCTTGTTCAACACCATGTACAATTGACTTCTGTAGTTTAGGATTTATTTCTGCTGTTGTCCTGTATAATTTAGTTATGTAGTCATACACATAAGAAATTTTTAAGACACAGAAAATTCACAGACTGTTGTGCTCCTGTCAAGGTTTTCAATTGTGCAGAGAACTTTTCTGCTGGCACTGCAATTTCAAGAGGTGAGCATCTGCCATATACTCCCAGGTTGGCTAGGCATGTCATTACTGACCTAACCAGAGCTTTGCAAAGCACAAGCTTGATAGTTGTACTTAAATGCTCAATTCTGAATAGGTAATAGGACCTTATGTATGTGTGTATGGCCTTGGCTGCAGTCCTTTCAATATGGAAGGTGACATCAAGGTAAAGTACTTTATTTACAAAAGAGAGGTCCCATCCATTTAGTTGTATATGTCCTCAGGGACTAAGTCTTCTGGAGAAACAGTTTGCCCGAGTTCTCCCTCCATTAATATTTATGTCCCAGTGCTGACACCACTTACCTGCAGTGAGACCACATTGCAATTTGCAGAGAACACGGAGTTAAAGTCAAATGACAGACCCATCCTTTCACCAGAGAGTGTTACATAAGGACTATAACTGCAAATGTTCCATTGGGGTGGGGACTGGTCATGGGTCTCAAGGGGCTTGGTGCCAAAATGAACTGATTGGTGGTAAACCACCAGTTGTAAAGTAAGTCTGATTCTAAAAATACGTCACACCCTGTGATTCGTCTTTGTTCAAGTGCTTGATTGGGCCCAGAGTCAGAAGAAAGACTAGAAATGTGGGATACCTTCTGAAGCACATCTTCTAGACATACATTCTTTGCACCAAGGCATTCTGAATGGTACAGTTAGCTATTACAAACAGCTATGATGAAAATGTTAAGACTGCTGTGGTTCCTGCAGTTCTGAAGTGTCACAAGTGTTATTTCCACCTCAGAGATTAAGAATTATGGGCTTGGGGCCACCCAGAATTGCTTAATGTTCATATCAGGTTTCATCAAAATCAATTAGCGCTTCTCAAGTAGAAACGTTCTGATGGGCACACATCATGATTTCCCCAGTGTGTTACACATCCTGGAATGAACAGACAATAACACATACCAGTTAGTTTTTTCAATCTGTCCTGGTTTGCCTACCCAGAGTAAGGTTTGGGCACAGATGATACCTTTAATGCTCTGAAACAACCCTATTCTTTCCTTGGAACCATGCTGCCAAACTGAATATATCTTTTGTCAGATGTGACATGTTCTTACAGAGGGAACACTATACAATATTGGAGTATGTTGAGAAACATGTCCACATAAATCTTTATGATGGTTGCCTCAACAAACCAATGTGTAAAAAATCTTCCATCACCCTGTATCCTAAACCCAGGGTCTCCATAATCGTCTTCCGAAACTCGTCTCAGGACAACCTGGCAACAAGAATCTATCACTGGGACACTGAAAATCCATGTCATCTGCAGATCCCATTACATGACCAAAGAAGTTGGTGCAACTGTGCTGTAAGCACTAGAAGGTTCAGTACTTGTTTGTGGCCCAGTTAGTTCTGAATGGTGGTGGGAGCCTACAACACTAGCCAATCAGCGCCAACCACAGCAGTACCAATCACCATTGGGTCGGGCATTGCTAGTGACAGCGAATAAAGATGTCAGTCGGAGCTGCTCTTACATCAAGACATCTCATCAGGAGAGCATACACATGGCAACAGCAAGTCTCCTAGCAGCAACTCCATCAGCTGACTCTGCTTGTGATTGCCTAGACCCACTGAGAAGTCCACCACCAATGCTCACTGCCCTATGGCCGCTTCATTTCTCAGCTGCTGACGCAAGGAAGACTAGCCAGCTCATAGTCACCTGGCTGCCAATGCAAGGAAGGTCGATGTTCCTAGCACAAGCTAGCGTGCTGTGGCCAGAGTCTCACCAGAATTAATCAGGTACACCCTGCTTAATAGTTATGGCCCTTTTCAGGGCCCCACAATACCTCACCAGTTACCACTCACTTCACTTGATTGCTTCTCTGTATACTCTTTCTTTTAACAGCAATAAATATCTGTTATAGAAATTTATGTGGTTGTCTCTCCATGTACCGAGTGAGACATCCCATATGATCCTTGCTACTTCAAGCAGAATCAATTATAATAAATGAGTTGTCTTTCTCTTCAGTAGGACAATTCACTGCATATTACACAGAAAGCGAGTGCTCTGGGCTGGTTTTCAATGACCAAATAATCAGTAGAGGACTGACCATCACATTCTCTAGATCTGAATGTGTGTGATTTGTCCTTAGGCACTTTACTCGTATACATGACACCAAGACTTAAAGTTCACTCTGTTTAGAGAAAGGATCTTTTTTTTGTGTCTGTATTCTTTGCAACTAAAAAATGTTCAACTTACATGCACTTGAAGTCCCTTTCTAGAAGCAGAGTAAACTTGAAACCCTGATATCCTGTGCACAATGTCTAAGAGATGTTTATATGGAGTGTTCAAGCCTAACACCAATTTTTCTTCAGTGAGTACTTTGCATTTGATTGGGTTCTTTTTTATTTCTTTATATAAAAATAACCCTCAGAATCTCAGAATCCAAGAAATAACTGGGAAGAAACTAAACCCTACATGACAACCACAGTCCAGATTATGCCTCGTAAAATTCTGTTTGTAGCTGATGACAGAGTTGCATCTTTTATAAGAACTAATACTTAGAATAAACAAAAATAGTACATCTATAATGCTGACAGCATGACATGGCACAGTTTATATTAACATAAGAAATTGGTTTTATTATAAATAAAAGGATACCAAGTTTGTAAGTGACAATCTGGAAACATTTCTGGGTGCTGTATATCAACAGTATGCTAATATATCATCATAAATCAGAATTCCTCTAGGAGACATTTTTGTAAAAAAACATTCACTATATTCAAAACCAGAGAACATACAAAACAGTTATTCTTCTTCAGAGATTATTGTATATTAATGTACCTTTAACAGCTCATATTTTTGAAAACTTACAAGGTGTATTTATTTACAATTATGTACAAGACTTCCTTCCATACATCCATTTCTTTCTACTACTACTTCTTGTTACCATCATTTCTACTGGAGCCTTGGTCATTTTGGCTTTAGAACCTGATCTTACTTTTTTTCTTGCCATACTTCTAGTGTCTTCACGAGCCTTGGCTCTAGATTCACGACTTGAAGTGGTATGACAATCTTGCTTTGGCGAAGGTACTGCAGATTTGTGCGTCGTTCTACCAGACGATCGAGTACAAGAAATTCTGTTGTGTTGTAACTTCTGCTTTGGTGTTCTGACACGGGAATTGTCCTTATGAGATTTCTCATTTGATATAATACCAGAAATTTCATATGGAGATTTCTTATCTGATGTTGTATCACCAGAAACACTTTCATCCTGAGATTTTTCATCAGAGTCCTTAGGACTGGAAATGTCATTTTCAGATTTCTCACGTAATATTCTAACACTGGAAACACAGTCATTTTGAGATATTTCACTTTTCTCTTTGCCTACACCATTACCACTAGACACCCTATTGCTACTACACGGAACCTTTAAACGAACATCTAACATGAAAATTTTTCTAGTAGCCACAGGCGATGTCACTTTCATATTAACTGACCTTGGTTCCACTGATTTTGTATGAGTTGTCATTAGTTTGCTTACCGCATTGTTAGAAGCAACAGTTCTCAGGCAAACTGTAGGATCCTTTTTAACACTTTCAAAAGTGGCAGAAGGCAATTTTCTTGCAAGAGAAATGAAAGCTGGAGAACTTGGCGATGACTCTAATCTTTTAGGTATTATGGTGGTTGCATATGAATTTGAATTTCGAACAGAGACTATGGGTTTACTCTGTGTTGTGTTGACAACATCTGGTGTCAAAGTACGAGATGCAGTGGAGTTTGTATGAGTTGTATGAGTCATTAAAGTCAACCCTGGAACGTTGGTGGTGGTATGCACATCATTAACAGATATCACATTGTGAGATGGTGTTCTCAGTTTGTCAGGTATAAAAGTAGGACACGCATTAGGTAGTAAGTGTTTTATTTTTATATTGTGATTTGCAGAGTTTGTACTCAATTCTGATGACTGTGGAGGATTACTAACAGAATGTTTCACCAAGGGGGGGCAGTTCACAATAAGATTGGTATTTGGCCTTGGAACTGTAAGCAATGGGACACTATCTTTATTTATACTGCTACTGGAATCTGTATACTTGGTAACCACTGATGACGGTGATTTTTGTGTAGGAACAGGTGCTGGAAGCAGATGTGCTGCATACATTTGGTTTCCACTGCACAGCATGTACTGATTATTCTTATTCCTCTGAAAACTGAGCAACTTGTTTCCTGAAACACAGAGTCTTCTAGTGGTGAGAGGCTGCAACAGGTGTACAGTATGACCTGGAGAGGAACCAACACCAGATGCAAACTGAAACAATAAACACGTATTGAGAATATTTTCTTGCATAATAATTCAAGAGAAAATTGTACAAGATAGTTTCGTGTCAGTATCAAGTATAGGAATCGTGTCCCTTCAAACACAGTAATATAACCAATTACTCCTTTTAATAATATACTTCACCTAATTTATGTATACATTTATTTTTTTTATAATTACTGTATTTTTGCAAGACTTAAATTATGAATTTCTGGAATTGCGTAGATCATCACGTGCTGTATTATGTCATGGGCTATACATTAAGTGGGGATAATGTAATTGCCGCATGACTTCTTATAAAGCTGATAATTCAGGGGTTCTTCCTTTGTTCAGTAAAACATGATGCAAGCTTCATAAGCAGTTTGTGCGGTACTTCCCAGGGTACAGCCAATCAGGAACGCTAGTTACCAAATGACATCATGCTAACAGCCAGTGGCGTGATACGCTTTTTCCCTTGTTCAGAACAGACAAAGCCCAGCACTCAAAACGTTAAGATGCATAACCGTGTCACTCCCTGAAAAAGGGAACAAAGGAGTACACAAAGCCATCATAAGTGTTATTAACAATGTGAATATTTAAGATTAAATAAAGTGTAAGTGTTTGTGAATTTGTCGTTGATTTTTGTTGACCGCCTTGTTGAAGCTAAGGCCCACTTAACAACCCTGTGAAAGTCTCATGTTCCCAACTGAGTGGCGCCCAAGACATCATACTACAGAACATCAGGATCGCTCATCTACTACAAAAAGGAGAGGCTACGTCTTCGCCTGATCCTCCAGAGTCGCTATAAGGTGATTTACAGTGAACAGAGGCGTTCACCTTAACCCCATACGTGGCTTCAGCGTGCGCACAGTATGACTGCTGTAAGTGGTGGTCAACGCATGGCTCCAGTGTGCCTATAAGCCCATTGTTATAGGTGACTCCCCACATGTGGCTTCAGTGTGCCCACACGACGACTGCAATAAGTGGTGACCAACGCGTGGCTCCCATGCCCACAAAACTGCTACAGTAACATTTTAAGATTTAAATACAGGTATACCTCATTTTACAAACATTTGATTTACAAATTTTCACTACAACAAACTGTGTTAACTGTACATATTTTTCACTTAACAAACTTCCTTTTCACTACAACTAACAGCTTATACCCACAAGCCTAGTGACTATTACATGCAAAGTAATGGGAATTTCAATTTTGATTTACAAAATTTTCATTATGTGAACAGTTTTCATGGAACAAATTACTTGTGTAAATCAAGGGATGCCCTCATGTAACAAAAACTCAGCTTATGGCACAATGAACTTACATACTTACTTACTTACTCATGGAGCTGAGATGTTCTTGAGGAGCTGCCAATTCTGCGGCTACACAAGAAATTCTCAGCATTTTATGGAACCTGAAGGTTCATTACCATGTTCACATGAGCCCTCCACTGGTCCCTAGCCTAAGACAAATCAATCAAATCCATACCATCCCATTCCAAAGATCCATTCTAATATTGTCCACCCACCTATGCCTTGGTCTTCAAAACTGTCTCTTTCCTTCTGGCTTCCCCACCAATATCCTATATGCATTCCTCTTCTCCAGCATTCATGCTACATGCCCTACCCACCACACCCTCCTTGACTTCATCATTCTAACTATACTTGGAGAAGAGTACAAGTTATGAAGCTTCTCATTATGCATTTTTCTCCAACCTCCTGTCACTTCATCTCGCTTCGGTCCAAATATTCTCAACACCCTCGGTCTATGTTCCTCTCTTAATGTCAGAGACCAAGTTTCATACTCATACAGAACCACAGGCAAAATTATAGTTTTGTATATTATAAATTTTGTTTTCGGACAGCAGATGAGAAGACAAAAGTTTCTAGACCAAATGGTAACAAACATTACCTGAGTTCAATCTCCTCTTAATTTCCTCCTGAATCTGGTTTTGATTTGTTATTGTTGTTCCCAAATATCTGAACTGTGCCACATTTTCAAAGGATCTGTTACTTATCTTCATGTCATGATTTTACCCTGCATTTTGGTGATGACACAGCAACACATGTTTAGTTGTCTCTGTGTTTACTTCTAGACCAATCTATTTACTTGCGTCAATTAAAGTTTGTGTTTTTCTTTATGGTATCTATATTATCACCCAGTAGATTCATGTCATCAGCATTCACCAACAGCTGATGTGTCCCATTTAATTTCAGTCCCACCTGGTTTTCCTGGACCTTCCTGATATATTCTAAAGCAACATCGAATAGGAGTGACGATAAAGTATCTCCTTCTTTTAGACCATTCTGGATAGGAAATTTATCAAACTTTTATCTATATGGACTTTACTATGTTTCGTTTAAACACATTTTAATCAGCCTAACTAGATTCACGGGTATCCCAAACTCTATCAGAATATTGTACAATACTTCCCTCCTAACTGAATCACAGACTTTCTTGAAGTCTACAAGTAGCTGATGTACTGCCTCATTGTACTCCCATTTTTTCTCCAATATCTGACAAATGCAAAAGATCTGATCTGTAGTTGATCTGTTATGTCAAAAACCCACACTGATGATCCCCAATGATTTCATCTATGTATGGACTTAACATTGAGAGAAGAATGCTGGATAAAACTTTGTATGAAGTTGATAACAGTGGTATACCCAGATAATTACAAGTCAGTTTTATCACTTTCTTGTGAACTGGTACAATAATAGACTCCTTCCACTGATCAGGCAATTTTTTCTTATGCCAAATAGAAGTAATTAGATTGTGGATCTTAGAACGTAATATTTCGCCTCCTGCTTGAATAAATTCTGCCGGAATTTGATCACTATCTGGCGATTTATACCGTTTCAATTTTGCAATAGCACTTTCAACCTCAAAAGGGCTAGAATCAGGTATTAATGGCTCAGCTGTATGGATTTATGTTTGCCTAACAGCACTGACCCTATGTACATTCAATAACTGAGAGAAGTAGTTCCTCCATCTATTCAAAATGTTGTGGGAATCTGCAAAGCAGATCACCATTCTCATCCTTCACTAAGTTACTGCTAGGCTGGTAACCTCTCTTAAAGTCTATTATTCCTCTATACAGGTCTCTAATGTTCTTGTTTTTACTGCTCATTGCAAGCTCATCAATTTTGTCTTTCAGATATTCCCTTTTTTTTTATTCCTGAAATGCCTGCTGGTCTCACGTCTTATATTGTTCAGATTATCCCCATTTATTTTGCTTGGATCCTGTAACAATTACAATTTGGCTTGTTTTCTATGGTCTAATAATTCTGAGCATCCTTCATCGAACCATGGCTTATGCTTCTTCAGTTCATACTAGACTCTCCTTGGCAGAAATTTTGATATTCTCTCTAATAGTTTCCCAAGCTTTATTAACATCCACCTCAGTGTCCAAGTTTTCCAAAGCAGTGAACATATTTGAAATTTCAACATGATACCTTTACCCTCTACTTCATTTAATTTCTTGAGATTGAACCTCTCCATATGAACTGTGTGTGTTTTTTTGCTCACTGCCAGTATTTCCCTAACTTTTGCCACCACCAGGTATTGGTTAGTATCACAATCTGCTGCCCTGAATGATCGGACATCAAGTATACTTGAGTGCCATCTCCTATCTATCAAAATATGGCCGATTTGATTGTGTATCTTCCCATTAGGAGATGCCCAAGTAAATTTATGGATGTAACAATGTGGGAACATTGTACTTTTGACAGTAAGATTTTTTGANAGTTGCAACTCCTCCCCGCGACTGCATCCGTTCTGCGGTGGTATGACTCACGGCAAATTGCAGCCGCGGCGTGCACTTGATTGTACACACTGTACATGTTCTAGTTCTTCATAGAATCTATCCTTTATATCATCAATTTTATCTTCTGCTGGGGCATGAACATTCATAATGATATCACACCAGCGACCTTTTAGTATTAAATATGATATCCTATCACTAATGAACTCTACCCTCTTAACTGATGATACGATTAGCATAATACACTAGCACTGTAGATTGAAATGGTTAAGGCTTAAGATGTTATTTTCTATATTCAGCACAAATACTTCCTTCTTTTCAGTATATTTCACACACCACTGCTTCACTAAGCTTGACAGCATAGTGAAAAAGTACTAGACATCTATTTGGGAGCTATCTAGTTTGACTCTTGGCTATACTGACCAAGACTATTCATAACTTTCCTTGATCTCTCAATAAAAATATTGAGAGAGCATCTTCATATAAAAATGATAGCCTACTTCCTCTCCTCTTCCCATGCTATCTGATGTTATCTATTCTACACAGCTGTTACATCATTGCTATTTCCTACCTGAGGTCCAGTTTGGTTAGTCTGTAGATTACTGCTTCCAACAGCAGCCACGATATTCACTTTTGGGGCACTGATGCTGTTGGTGGTTTCTGCTGCAAGTGCATATGTACTTGCTGATGATACAGCAGCCACGATATTCACTTTTGGGGCACTGATGCTGTTGGTGGTTTCTGCTGCATGTGCATATGTACTTGCTGATGATGCAGCAGCCACGATGTTCACTTTTGGGGCACTGATGCTGTTGGTGGTTCCTGCTGCATATGTACTTGCTGATGATACAGCAGCCATGATATTCACATTTGGGGCACTGATGCTGTTGGTAGTTCCTGCTGCATATGTACTTGCTGATGATACAGCAGCCACGATATTCACTTTTGGGGCACTGATGCTGTTGGTGGTTCCTGCTGCATATGTACTTGCTGATGATACAACAGCCACAAACACAGGGGTGAGAGTTTCATTTTGACCCACTGCTGTCTTCATTGCAACATTTGAACAAGATAGGGCATTTCCACTTCTTCCACATTGGCTGTTTGTTACGATGTGGTATCCCACTTTATTTCCTGAAGAAACAGTGGCAGGAACCAATCTAGATGTAGAATTATCATAAGCATACTTGAAGTCTGAACTTCTTCCTTGATGAACGTCCTTCTTTAAAGATGGAGAGCTGATGGAGTCTGTTTCATTTACACTCACTACTTTAGGCAAATCACTGAATAAATTTTTTATGGCATTTTTTTCACGAATATTTGCATCTTTTACATGATTTTGTAGACTCCTATTCACCTCATTGATTTGTACATTTTTGGAAGGACTGCTATCTACATTATTTTCATTACTGGTCAGTATGATATTTCCAGATGAACTTACATCAAACCTCTGTTGTTTCAATTTGAATTTTTGTAAATTATCAATTACTGGATCTGCGGCTTCAATGTTTGCAGCAAGTCTCACCCCAAGAGAAGTGCATGCCCCAGTCCTCTTGTTGTCAACACAAACGGGGGTTCTCTTTCTTTGAGAAGGCATCACAGTATAGCATATGACATCCAAACTTGGAACTCTACCTCCTGTATCAGTCTCTTCATCACAGTTACTTCGCTTCTCACCTGAGTTTGGAACAGTATCTTTAACATCAAGAGATTTCAATGTGGGCTTCTGTGGTTCATTCACTACAATACTGCCAAACTCTGCCTTCCTTTTGGTTCCCTCTGTTTTGATCTTTCCTTGCATATTTGGAGGTTCAATGAATTCTATGGATGCATCCGTTGACTTTTTTAAAAGGCTAATGGGAGCTGACTTTTCTGGTAACATGCAATTTACTTCTTTTTCAGAGCTGCCAGGCAAACTAGGGAAAACACGCTTTTTAACTGTATGATCGACTTGCCTTTCACATATGTCAGTTTTCACTGGAATAACCTGCGAAGTGTCCAGAACAGTTATGATTTCGTCTGGTATCTGTTTCTCTCCTGATGCAGTAAATTTGGATTGAATGACACCTTCATCACTGCTAATACATGACTTATGAGCACTGCTTATTGGATCCTGGAGTGGCTTCTCTTTACCACTGCCCTGTGGAATTCGAGTTACTGTCACTACATCCTTGTCCTCACGTTCTGATGCAACTGGCGCTGGTCCATCATCCTGAACAACTGAAATGCTCACAGAAACAAAATCATCATCCATGCCCTTCTTCGGCTTCAAAGGATAGCCAACCCATGGTTTCACTATATTAGTACTATCTTCCTTGTCCTTTCCATCTGTAACACAATCTGAAACACACAAGAAAAAGAAAAGTGTCAGCAACTAATGTCAACTCTTATATTATAAATAAATGTTTAACAATATATTGCAATTATTCTGACTACACTAAGCAATTCTGGACAGTGCAGAGATAAAGCTTCTGTGAAATATTAAGAAAAAAAAAAACACGAAAGAATAAAAATGAAAACCAGGAGATCAGACAAGAACAAAAAGCAGAAATGCTCCAAGAAAAGTAGATGATGTTAGAGATACAGCAGTATATATCTCTATTACACAAAAATAAAAAATTTTGAAGGAATTAGTATGCTCAAATGCACTAGTTATTTTTTTTTATTGCTAGTGGGGTGGGACTAAGTCTCTTGTACTGCGGCCA
Organism: Cryptotermes secundus; assembly: GCF_002891405.2. Classification (NCBI taxonomy): domain Eukaryota; kingdom Metazoa; phylum Arthropoda; class Insecta; order Blattodea; family Kalotermitidae; genus Cryptotermes; species Cryptotermes secundus. Next base: position 916,011 of record NW_019729899.1, on the reverse strand, counting down.
CTTCTGGCCTGTTGTACCAGCCCCAGATGATAGGTGAGGGTGATTGTGGAGCAACTGCTGGAATGAAGATTGGCAGGGGAAACTGAAGTACTCGGAGAAAACCTGCCCCAGGGCCACTTTGTCCACCACAAATCCCACTTGACTTGACGCGGGCTCGAACCCGGGCTGCCGCGGTGGGAAGCCAGTGACTAACCGCTTGTGCTATGGCGTGGTCAATGTACTAGTTAACTTCATGGTAGTAACGTCTGATCCTATTAAAAATAAAATAACTGTTCATATTGTCACGGAAGCTGAATGGGGGGAGTGCCACACTGTGTGGCCTGCATGCAAAGCTCAATCATCTGGACAGCTCAGAAAGCCGCTAAGCTGACACCAAATGCCAAGATTACCTGGGAATCCCACGAAAGGTAACCCATCTATACAAGTAACATAACATTGCATTGCATTCCATGGATCCAAAGTTAGTCAAAATGACTGTAGGATGTGGAATATGTCACTCAGTCCAGTTCAGTGCAGCACACAGCAGTTGAGTAAGGAGAGTCAATGCAGTAAGCCAGTGAGTGTTCTGTCCAGTACAGTGAAGAGAAGTAGAAAGAAAATGGTAAGTGAAGTGAGTAAGCAGTGGTGTCACATGAAGTAACGAGAAGCAGAGAAAAGATTTCAAGAGTGGTTATGGAAGGTGTAACAGTAAATGTTCTAAATAAACTGATAAATATTACAATCTTTCATAAACATAAGTTTCCACTATGACTGACAGATTTTCTATAACATGATGAAGATTTGTGCATATAAATTAATTTTAAATACTGAAACACTGTTCCATGATGAGCATTGCAGACTGAAACTGCTTTGCATCTGATACACTTCTCAGCTGATGCCATTCAAACCCATATTGTATTTAAGCATCCTGTTGCACTGATGTACACAGAGTTTTTAACTCTGTTGATCAGTTTACAGTTCTGTGCTTCAAAGTGACTGCTTGCTGTGAGGCACATAAGAATTTTGCTGATGAATCAGTATGCCTAATGTCCAATGTCTACGGGGACAGAATTGGCCAGCATGTTCACACGATCTTATCCCTTGCGATTTTTCCTGGGGTTGTAAGATTTGAGGCTTTCACGGCGGTGACTATGAAGAAAGCAGTCTTCTGGGATTTGGCACCGTGTATATGTGGTCTGACGTCTGCTTTTACCGTTCTCACGGTCTTGTCGCTTGCAGATTTCTTATACTTTTTCTTCTACCCTGAAGATAGAGGCGATACGTTCCTCCGAAACGTCGGTTAACACCACTTATACACGGTGCCAAATCCCAGAAGACTGCTTTCTTCATTTTCCTGGGGTTGTTTGTAGGACAAAGTTCACAACAATAACACCCCTGAATGCAAGAACTAAAAGAAAATATTAACAGGGAAATTGCAAATATTCCTGCAGAACAACTTCAAAGGGTAAATGAGAACCTCTTCTGCTGGTGCAAGAACTGTCTAAGTGTAGGATAGCATTTTCAACACCTCCTGTGATCTGTGAATTGTAACTACTTCATCCCAAATGTTATCAGCCATCAGGCATGCTGATTCACTGGTAAAATCTGTATGTGCCTTGTGGCAAACGGCGCTCTGACCGTCATGAAGCGCAGAGCCATGGAACTGGTCAACAAAGTAAAAATCCTACCTGTATTTATTTGTATACACATATTTCCATTTCAAATGCAAATAAACAGTGTTAAAAATGAACTAATTTTATGTGAACTCAAACTTATTGCTTTTTATTACCACTTCACTTTTTAAGTTCTGACAATGGGAACTTGCCCAATTTCCAACATTCAACTTCATGAAAATAAAAGAAACACTGGTGTCATTCCACCCATTTTAAAGTCTGTCCTAATAAAATAAACATATTGTAACGTGTTTGGAATAGGCAATTCCATGGTAACACAATAACAATGAGCCGTTGCGTAGACAATGCCGAAACAACGAACATGTTTACCCAGAGATGAACAACAGAAGGCCCGTTGAGTAACAACGGATGAGACGAAACACGTTACCAGTGTATAAGGAGCGTTCCCAAAGCAATGGATTGCCGAACACGTGAGATCGAACCTTGGCGAGGGGTGTCTCTACTGAGTCCGCCGAACACCTACATAAGCTGAGAGCCAAAGACAGTTCAAATATAGCAGCCGCTGAATATGTGGTGTGTTTCAAAAGTATCGAACCTTCTTTTTTCCCACGTAAACCAATGAAGCGTGGGAGTCTCCCTTCGGTGGAGATGTGGAGGGGACATTCATGTGCAGTCATGAATTTTTTCCTGCCCGCAGAAAGCGTCAGTCGCTGGCAGTCGGCCTATGAGTGAAGACGTGTAGTGAGCGCTCGTCGGATTCCAGTAAGGTGTAAAATGATGGAACATGAGCAGCGATATTGCATCAAATTTTGCCAAAAGCTTGGTGATACCCAAGTGGAAACCATTCGCATGATTCAACAGTCTTTCGAGGACGCTGCCATGAGCAACTCACAGATAAAGGAGTGGTACAACCGCTTCAAAGATGGCCGCACATCAGTGGACAGCAAACCACGTTCAGGCAGACCCTCAAGAAGCCGAAATGAGAATGTCACTGAGCAAGTGTGGACTTTGGTCATGGAGGACCGTCGTATCACAGTCCGAGAACTTGCGAACGAGATAGGGGTAAGCATTGGATCGGTACATTCAATTTTGACCGAGGATTTGGGCATGAAAAGAGTGTCCGCGAAATTCGTACTGAAACTGCTAACAATGGAGCAGAAGCAACGCCGTCTGGAAATCGCACAGGACATGCTGGACAATGCAAACAGTAACCCCAACTTTCTGAACACCATGATCACAGGCGATGAGTCATGGGTTTATGGGTATGACCCAGAAACCAAGATGCAGTCGTCACAGTGGAAACATCCAACATCCCCAAGGCCAAAAAAAGCATGGCAGGTCCGCAGCAATGTCAAGGTCATGTTGGCCGTTTTCTTCAAATCCTGTGGGGTTGTGCATCATGAGTATGCACCACAAGGTCAAA